>NW_016107482.1:2260842-2271674 GCF_001604975.1 Cebus imitator | reverse complement strand
AGCAGCGGTGCTGGCCAAAACAGCCGCACTGGTGACCGTGGAGCACCTCTGCCCGGGAATTTCCTAGTCTGTGGGCAATAAAAACACGGCGTCCACTCACCCTCTGCGCTTTCACTGGGAGCTGCAATCCTGAGCTGTTCCTAAACGGCCATCTTGGATCCACCCCCCGAGATTTTTCTTCTAAGAAGTCTACAGATACTTGAAAATGAATGTCATGGGACTGAATATGGGCAGGTTTCCATTGTAGAAAGCAATAATACATTGAATCCCAGCTGCCTCCTGTTGCAGTGCACCCTGGGGAACCTTACCTCCCCCTCCCGATAAGTAAGGTAGTGCCTAACCTGTCCTGGGAGATGCAAGTCTGTGCATGTCACTTGCACACAGGGCAGTTTTCAGGAGGGGAACTCCCCAAATGTTCATTCAGCAACCACCCCATTTCATGTGAAGAGGCATGATCTCTGAGAAGCAAAATGAACTTAAGGGAGGCGATTGAACTTATTGATAAAGTGGGCTGAATCTGGACCTTCACACACTTTTGACAGAGAACCGTTCTTGGAACTATGTTCTAAGTTGCTTCACCACAGGGCTAACAGATGGGAGATGTGGAGAGCACAAGCTTTGGATAGAGAACTGAGTGAAGTAATGGATAAGAAAGTTAAAGCGTAAGTTTCCACAGGAACGCACACTTCCCGGACTTTTAACAGTCTTTTCAAGTGATACACAATTAGGTTCAGCTCAACATAATTTTACTCAATATAAATTTGGGCATTGTGGGCACTATAAAAGTGCTGTAGTTTTAATACTGTGCCTATTTATTAGTTTCCTAGGGCTCTGTAACAAACTACAGGCATAACTTGGTGATAACACTGGTTTTATTTCACACTACTGCAATAAAATGAGTATTACAATAATGCAAGTCACATGAATTTTCTGGCATCCAAGTGTTACCACCAAGGGGTCCTGATCCAGACCCCAAGAGAAAGTTCTTAGACTCACACAAGAAAGAATTTGGGGTGAGTCAATGCAGTAACGTTAAAGCCAGTTTACTAAGAAAGTAAAGGAATGAAGAACAGCTACTCCATAGAGCAGTCCCAAGGGTTACTGCTTGGCCATTTTTATGGTTATTTCTTGATTATATGCCAAACAAGGTGTGATTAATCATGAATTTTACAAGAAAGTGGTAGGCAATTCCTGGAACTTAGGGTTTCTCCCCTTTTAGACCATATATGGTAACTTCCTGATGTTGCCATGACATTTTTAAACTGTCCTCGGTCTCAAGGGAGTGTCTCTTAGCATTTTAATGCATTACTATTAATGTATAATGAGCAATGAGGATGACCAGAGGTCAGCTTTGTGGCCATGTTGGGTTTGGTGGTATTTGGCCAGCTTCTTTACTCCACGCTATTTTATCAGCAAGGTCTTTGTGACCCGTATCTTGTGCCAACCTCCTATCTCATCCTGTGACTACGAAGGCCTTAACCTCCTGAGAATGCAACCCAGCAGGTCTCAGACTTCTCTTACCCACTCCCTATTCAAGACAGAGTCACTCTGGTTTAAATGTCTCTGACACAGTCCATATAAAAGTTATGTTTATACTATACTGTAAGCTATTCAGTAGCATTATATAACAAAAAATCCACAACGTCTATGTCTTAATTAAAAAAGTACTTCACTGCTAAAAAAAATGCTAAAAACCTTCTGAGTTTTCAGTGAATCTTAAGAGACCCAATCATCTTTGCTGGTAGAGCAAAAAGATGTTAATGGCTGCTGACTGATCAGGATGGTGGTTGCTGAAGTTTGGGGTGGCTGTGGCAATTTCTTAAAATAAGACAATGATAAAAAGTGTCACATAATTGACTATTTCTTTTATGAAGGATTTCTCCATAGTGTGTAATTTTGTTTGATAGCATTTCACCCACAGTAGAAGTTCTTTCAAAATTGAAGTCGATCATTCCAAATTCTTCTACTGCTTTAAAAACTAAGCTTCTGGAATATTCTAAATTCTTTGTTGTCATTTTAACAATGTTTATAGCCTCTTCACCAAAAGTAGAGTCCATGGGAAGAAGCTGCTTTATTTGTTTATCCATAAGAAGCAACTCCTCATCTGTTAAATTTTTATCATGAGAATATAGCAATTCATTTAGATCTTCAGATTCCCCTTCTAATTCTAGTTTTCTTGCTGTTTCCACCAAATGTTCAGTTCCTTCCTCCACGGAAGCAACGGACTCCTCAAAATCATCCATGTGCATTGGAATCAACTTTTTCCAAACTGCTGTTTGATATTTTGGCCTCTCCCATAAATCATGAGTGGTCTTAATGAGATCTGGAATGGCAAATGCTTTCCAGAAGGTCTTCAATTTACTTTTCCCAGACACATCAGAAGAATCACTATCTATGGCATTGTAGACTTATGAACTGTATTTCTTAAGTAATAAGACTAACAAGTCAAAATCACTCTTTGATCCATGGGCTGGAGGTAAATGTTGTGATAACAGGCATGAAAACAACATTAATCTCTTTGTAGATCTCCTCAGAGAGAGCTCTTGTGCTCTTGAGTGACCTGGCTCATTGTCAATAAGCAGCAATATTTTAAAAGAAATCTTTTTTTTTTTTGAACAGAAGGTCTCAATAGTAGGCTTAAAATATTCTGTAAGTCATGCTATCAACAAATGTGGTTCCATCCAGGCTTTGTTATTCCATTTGTAGAGCACAGGCAGAGTAGATTGAACATAATTCTTATCGATCTAGGATTTTTAGAAGCAAATAAGCACTAGCACCTGCATTAGTTCCTACCAAGAGATATAGCCTATCTTTGGAAGCTTTAAGATAGGCATTGACTTCTCTTCTCTAGCTATGAAAGTCTTAGATGGCATCTATTGCTTAGTGTAGCTGCTTTCATCAGTGATCTTTGTTATACCTTCTGGGTAACTTACTGTAACTTCTACATCAGCACTTGCTGCTTTACCTTACACTTTGATGTTATGAAGATGGCTAAACCTTATGAACCAGTCTCTGCTAGCTTCAAACTTTTCTTCTGTGGTTTCCTCACTTCTCTCTGGATTCATAGAATTGAAGAAAGTTAGGGCCTTGCTCTGGATGAGGCTTGGTTTAAGGGAATGTTGTAGCTGGCTTGATCTTCTATTCAGACAGCGAAAGTTTTCTCCACATCATCAAGAAGACTGTTTTGCTTTTTTTATCATTCAGATATTCACTGAAGTAGCACTTTCAATTTCCTTCAAGAACTTTTCCTTTGTATTCACAACTTGGCTAACTGGCACAAGAGGCCTGGCTTTTGGCCTGTCTCCACTTTCAACATGCCTTCCTCATTAAGCTTAATTATTTCTAGTTTTTTATTTAAAATGAGAGATGTGCCTCTCTTCCTTTCACTTGAACTCTTACAGGTCATTGTAGGGTTACTAATTGGCCTAATTTTAATATTGCTCCATCTCTGAGAATAGGGAGGCCTAAGGAGAAAGAAGGAGACAGAAATCACTGGCCAGTTGAGCAGACAGAACACACAATATTGATCAATTAAGCTCATTGCCTTATATGGCTGCAGTTTGTGATGCTCCAAAGTAATTACAATAGTAACATTAGTGACCACTGATCACAGATCACCATGGCAGATGTAATAATAATAAACAAGTTTGAAATATTTCAATGGTGAGGTGGTGGCTCTTACAAATGTGCAGGTTCTAGGGATATAATAATAATAGTAACAAACATATATTACCAAATGTAACACAGAGACATGAACTGAACACGTGCTATTGGAAAAATGGTACCAATGGACTTGCCCAACATAGGGCTGCCACATACCGTCATTTTTTTAAAAAAATGAAATATCTTTGAAGTACAGTAAAGTTCAATAAAACAAGGTATGCTTGAACCAGAGATTAAGTGACATAAAGCAGAGGTATATTAGCTCACAGTTCTATAGCCCAGAAGTCCAGAATCAAAGTACCTATAGCCCCACACTTCCTGTTAAGCCTATAGGGTGAATCTCTCCTTGCCACTTCCAAGCTTTTGATGGTTTGCTCAATCCTTGGCATGCCTTAGGTTGCCTGGCAGCCTCAGCACTGTAATCTCTGCCTTCTAGAGATTGATACCCTGCCTTCATGTGATGCTGCCACATGGCCTTCTCCTCCTACGTGCCTGCGTGTCTGTTTCTTCTCTTCTTACAAGGATATCCTTTGTACTGGATTAAGCCCACCCTAATGGAGTATGACTTCTTCTTATGTCTGTCTGTAAAAAAAAACTCTTTCCAGATAGGTTACATTCATAGATACTGAGGGTTTTGACTTAAATATATCTTTCTGGTGACAAAATTCAACCCTTAATAATATTATTTATTTATTTATTTATTTGAGACAGAGTCTCACCCCATCACCAGGCGCCAGGCTGGAGTGCAGTGGTGCAACCTCGGCTCACTGCAACCTCCACCTCCCGGGTTCAAGCACTTCTCCTGCCTCAGCCTCCCGAGTTGCTAGGACTACAGGCATGCCACCATGCCCCACTAATTTTTTTGTATTTTTAGTAGAGACAGGGTTTCACCATATTGGCCAGCATGGTCTCGATCTCTTGATCTCATGATCCTCCCGCCTCAGCCTCCCAAAGTGCTGGGATTACAGGCTTGAGCCACCATGCCCGGCCTCGTTTTATTTCAGTCTTCTTCACAGACTAATCAAGGAGACAACACAGCAGCAAAGTACAAGGATAACCACAAGGTGTGTATAGTGCATGTTGGGAGCTGAGAGGAGGGACCCTAACCTAGCGTGGTGTCCAGTGGAGGGTGACTGCACAGCAGATAACGCCTCTGAAACTTGGATGGGAGTAGGAGCTGTTCAACAGAAGAGCTGCAGGAACACATTTCCAAGAAGAGATAATGAAGGGCAGAAATGAAGGCCGAGCCTCCCTAGAACCTGTGTATTTGTAGATGCCACCAACCCACTGACCTGACTCAGTAGGTTAGAACCCAGAAAATCTCATAAAGCTGTGATTGAATAGAAGAGAAAGGAGCAAACTGACTTGAGCAACAAGCAAGCAAAGGATGTTGAACCTCTGTAACATGAACTAGAGTTCCCAGCACAAACATCTGCTGTCTCTGTTACAACAGAACACTAAAGGCGGAATGGCTTTATTATAGACGGTTCTTGAGCATGTGAGACTATTTAGCTGGCCCTGAAAAAAAAAGAGGAGCAACAGTCTAAGAGCCAGCAACAAGATCTCTTCCTCACAGCATGCATGAACCTTAGCGCTGACCCCATATCCTCAGGACAGTGGATCTCTCAGATGGCTTGCTCAAATTAGGAACTATTCATAAAGGTGTGAGTATATAAAAGGAATTAATACTGCAGGGACTGTAGCACAGAGACACTAACAGAGAGGGGAACATGGCTCGTGTTCAGAAGCTGTGCCTGGGGAGATCTGTGGCCTCCTGGGTGGGAAGCAGCCAGCTCAATCCAATAACCACTTTGACCTCAGTCTCTCACTGCTCCTTCTAGATTCCTTTCTTATGCTCCCCATTGATGAAAACCAACTAGAATCAAGAATGCAAGAGTGCATATTGATAGAATGCTTTTAGCCAGCCTTCCTGGGCACAGAGAAGGCTGGGGATGTGTGGAAAGTGGAACTGGTGGTGCAAGTGGAAGATATCCATACTGACCTGCTTAAAGGACTGTCCAAAAGGGTCTGGGAAAAGGATTAAAATTCATAAGAATTAAGGATGGTGACGAGGGAAGAGGCTGTAAGTGGAAATCACAAACCATGCAAATAAAGGAAGCACAGACTTGTTGAATCAGTTTCCACCTGTACAAGAAAAGACCACTTTTTGTAAGTTAAATGGCACTAAGGTTAGAATGAATTTAAGAAATACACACTGAATAAGAGATTTGGGAAATGACTACCCCAAGATTTAATACAGGCACTCACTTATAAAGAATTTAGAAACAATTAAACAACTAAGGGAAACTGTGGCATGCTAAAATGTAATGTTTTGTCAAAAGGTAAGTCTGGGCTTCATACCTCCATCTGATAATAAAAATCTGGAATGGATGCAGAGCATTTCAGCCAATGATGCAAGAGTTGGTGATCATCCTTTGCTGCCCCGATGTGATTGGGCAGGTGGGGAAAGATGTATTTGAGACAACCAGAAGTTTACTGGGACGAATAATTGGGTTGCTGGGTGAAAATGCACGTAAGGTGATCATGCAGAATGGGTGAGATGTCATCAGGGAGCAAAGAAGTTCTTGGCACTGTGTCCCATATAAAATAAAAGTTGAAAGAGCAGGTCTCAGTAAGTAGTTGAAATCCAAGAACACCTGAGGTTGCTGTATAGGAAACTTGGATTGATAAAACAAAAGAATCGGTTTCTAAGGTGTGACTATCTACCTGCCTTTGGGGTGATGGTTAATTTTATGTATCAGCTTGGCTGGGGAGTGGTACCTAATATTTGGTCAAACACTATTCTGCAGGTTTCCAGTAAAAGTATTTTTGGATGTGAATCACATTTAAATCCGTGGACTTAGAGCAAAGCAGATTGCCCTCCATAATGGGGATGGACCTCATCCAATCAGCTGAAGGCCTTAATAGAACAAACACTAACCTCTTCCAAATAAGGAGGAATTCTGAAAACAGATGTCTCTGGTCTGGAACTGCAGCTATTTCCCGGATCTCTTGTTTGCCAGCTTCCCCTGCAGATTTTGGACATACTAAGGCTTCATAATCCAATTTCTTGAAATCTATCTCCTTCTCTCTCTTTCTCATATATATGAGAAATACCATATATATGATACCATGTATATGGTACACACACACACACACACACACTCTCACAGTTTATCCAGTCAGATCTGTTTCTGGACAACCCTGACTCATTCATTCATTTGGGTGCCCTCAGGATAGGTTGAATGCCCCTACTCTGCGCTGTGCTCATTACATTGATCACATTGCATTATAATTCAGTGTTTACCTGAGTGTCCCAACAGGGCTGTGACAGCTCCTTGTTGGAAAATAAGAAACAGGGTGTGATGAATCTTTGGATCTACTTTTATACACACTTGAATGAGTCTAGTGTAAATTGAACTTTGATAAATCACTGCCAAATTGAAGACTAATTTCTACCTTCCCCCCTTGTTTCTTTTCTGTTCCCATAATTTATCTTTGACTCAATTCCTGTTCCATTAAATCAATAACAGTCTGGGACTGTGGAGACAGCCTCAGTGTTTAATCTTGACTGGGCTTTAGTCATTCCTGCTCTTTGCAATGTCTTCTATAAGTCCAACAGTACACAGTGCCCATCTGTTCCTCACTGCGTTCATGACTGTTTGTTGCCCAACCTCTCCAAGTTGCTGTTTTCTTCAAATATAGAAATGACTAATGGGCAGAAATACGATTTGGAGTCATACTGGAGTTTAAATTCTAGCATATTGTAGCTGTATGGCCTTGGATAAATCATCTAACATTTCTAGATCTTGATATTCTTGTCAGTAAAGTGGAGATGATAAAAAATTGGTGACTTGCAAAATTGAGAGAATTAGCATATATATACATATATTATACATATATATGTATAATATATGTATATATATGTGCAGTGTTTCTAGCCTCAAAAAGATGGTCATGAAATAGGCAAATGTGTGATTATTAATTGTATCTTCAGCCACTCTTACAATTTACGTAGTATGGATGATATTATATAGTCATTCTAGCCATGAAAGACACCTATCACCTTTAGCAGCAATAGGATCTTTACTTGTGTAGGCACCATGAGATTTCAGAGGCTCCTGGAGCCTGGAGAGAGCATTTCTGACGGGACTTCTCCAATATTGATAAAACAGAATTATCAGGGTGAGGCATTCTGACAAGATTTTCCTTGAAACTTGACATTAAACTCATTCTATCCAGTTTGCATTGCGCCTTTTTAATGTTAACAGGACAGGCTGTCAACATGTTAAAAGGTATTTCCTAGCTGCATACTGTTTTCCTTTGTACAGGATAATTGCACATGGATATGCAACATTGTCTGTCTTGAATCACTAGCAAAAACACATTTATTTCTTATCTTGATGGATACAATGCCAATTTCATGCATGTGGATCTGTAAGGCAATCATTAGGAGTTACAAGGGATTTGCGCGGAATATTTAGTCAAATCTCTAAAGCAAAAACTTACTTTCCATTCTCAAACAGCTCATAATCCATTTGTAAACCAACTTACAAGTCTCCATATCTTGTCACTCTGGCTACTATGATGCTCTGTTTCTCACTTCTTTGGCAGGAGCTTCTGTTTTCATTAAAACTCATCAAAGCAAGCCGGGCGCCCGGGCGCGGTGGCTCACGCCTGTAATCCCAGCACTCTGGGAGGCCGAGGTGGGTGGATCACGAGGTCAAGAGACCGAGACCATCCTGGTCAACATGGTGAAACTCCGTCTCTACTAAAACTACAAAAAATCAGCTGGGCATGGTGGTGCGTGCCTGTAATCCCAGCTACTCAGGAGGCTGAGGCAGGAGAATTGCCTGAACCCAGGAGACGGAGGTTACGGTGAGCCGAGATCGTGCCATTGCACTCCAGCCTGGGTAACAAGAGCGAAACTCTGTCTCAAAAAAAAACCAAAAAAACAAAAAACAAAACAAAACAAAACAAAAAAAAAACTCATCAAAGCATGCATAATGGAGAAGGTAGAGAGCTGCAATTGAGGTCTCTCCAATATTTCTGCACGTAATTGTGCGGTGTGATTGCAGTAATAGATTATCATCCCAGGTACTGACATAAAGAAAGAAATGTATCCATGTGGTTTGGCCTAAAATGTTAGCCTTGCTTCCTGAAGCTAGAGCGATGTCAGTGAATTGACCTGTGAGCTGCACCCGGGTCTGCCAGTGTAGGGGAAATGAGAGTCATCCATGACATAAAATGAGACCACTAGTTATGAAACATTTATTTCTCCCCAGCCTTCTTAGGATGTTGTTAATTTTGGCAGCTGTATTATGTAGCAAACAGGTAGAATTTTGTTGATTATGTGATTTGTATCTGCAATATAATTTGGTGCCGGTATCTCCTTTCGGATTTCTGTTTAAATGCACTCTACTTTCTTTTTTTTTTTTTTTCCTTCAACTTTTGTTTTAAGTTCAGGGTACCTGTGCAGGATGTGCAGGATTTTTACATAGGTAATCATGTGCCATGGTGGTTTGCTGTACAGATTAACCCATCACCTAGACATTAAGCCCAGCATCCATTAGCTATTCTTCCTGATGCTCTCCTACCCCAAACCCCCACCTTTGACAAGCTCTGGTGTGAGTTGCTCCCCACGCCCTATGTGTCCATGTGTTCTCATCATTCAGTTCTCACTTATAAGTGAGAACATATAGTGTTTGCTTTTTCTGTTCCTATGTTAGTTTGCTGAGGATAATGGCTTCCAACTCCATCCATGTCCCTGCAAAGACATAATCTCATTTTTTTTTTATTGCTGCATAGTATTCCATGGTGTATATGAACCACATTTCCTTTATCTGGTCTATCATTGGTGGGCATTTAGGTTGATTCCATGTCTTTGCTAATGTGAATAGTATTGCAGTGAACATATACATGCATGTATGTTTATAATAGGATGATTTATATTTTCGGGGGTATATACCCAGTAATGGCATTGCTGGGTCATGTAGTATTTCTGCCTCTAGGTCTTTGGGGAATCGCCACACTGTCTCCCCACAATGGTTGAACTAATTTACACTCCCACCAACAGTGTAAATGCATTTGTTTTTCTCCACAACATCGTCAGCATCTGGGTTTTTTTTCTTTGTTACTTTTTAATTGCAGCCATCCTGAATGTGTCTGATGATATCTCATTGGAAAACAGTCTACTTTCAAAACACACACACACTCACATACACATTCACACATGCATACACAGAAGTATCAACTCCCATTGCCCGACTTCAGTCTTGTACAAAAGCAAGCTAAGTTCAAGTTCTGAAGTTTGCTTTTTCATCACAAGTTGGGTAATCATCATTGCAAAATATTGTTAGCATAAAGTTGTCATTTCATTACAGACTGTAAAAAGTGTGCAGATTATCTGCAGGGTACCAAGCTAGTACAACATACATTATTGTGAAGTAGCTTATTGTGGAATAATCTTCATTTTATAAGTACAGGAATGAGGCTAGTAAGTGGTAGAAACAGGATACCAATTACAGCAATCTAGAGCTGAAGCTTCTGCCCCGTATGTTGTGCTTTTTATCAGAGTAGTAAGGGATGGGAGGCAACATTTCCTCTATTACTTTGAATCTATATGTGTTGGTTATCCATTCTGGCCAGGCACTGACAAGCCACTGAGAATATGGAAGTGATTAAGATATCGTCCTGCAAGTTCACAGAGTTTATAATCTCATGTCCTTGTGGGAAATAAAATGCCCAAGTATTCAGCTTTCCCTATCATGATTCATAATTCACACAACAGCTAGGATGATCTTCTAAAAACAGAGGGATGGCCATGTCTCCCCATCCCTTCCACCTCTCCCTGAATAAATTCCCATCTCCTACCCATGGATTACAATTTTTGAAGGGCGTGGTTGTGAATATTTGTAAGTTTAGATGCATTGATTAAAACTTTTAGAACAGGGCCAGGCGCGGTGGCTCACGCCTGTAATCCCAGCACTTTGGGAGGCCGAGGCGGGTGGATCACGAGGTCAAGAGATCGAAACCATCCTGGTCAACATGGTGAAACCACGTCTCTACTAAAAATACAAAAAATTAGCTGGGCATGGTGGCGCGTGCCTGTAATCCCAGCTACTCAGGAGGCTGAGGCAGGAGAATTGCCTGAACCCAGGAGGCGGAGG
>NW_016107482.1:2221844-2260826 GCF_001604975.1 Cebus imitator | reverse complement strand
GTCTCAAAAAAAAAAAAAAAAAAAAAAAAAAAAAAAAAAAACTTAAAAAAAAAAAAAAAAAAAAAAAAAAAAAAAACTTTTAGAACAGTGCCCATAATCATTATACCTTCTGAATTACTATATTTTTGCCTAATTACTTTGTGGGGGCATGAGTAAAACCTTCCATCTTTATACTTGGTTTCTCTGTCTGTAAATGGACGGTGATGATGACAGCATTTTATGCTTGCCATGTAGTCAATTAGAAAGCCTAGATTTTTCTCCTTATCTTGCTTTGCCTTCCCTTGGACACACATCTACTGTCTTTATGGACAGCAAGTTTAGTTCATCCTAGGGAGGAGCTCACAAACTGAGTCCCCTGGTGGCACAAGCATCATTTCCTGGTTGAGACCCACTCATGGGTGACATATGTGCTTTGGCTCACTGGAAGTTTAATCAGTTGGAATAATACTTGTATTGTTGCTTATATTTCAGAGGGACAATTTGCTTTCTGTAAATGAAGCTTTTTCAGAGGACTATTTTAGGCTGAAGAATAGTAATTTAACAGTTTAGAGGAGGGAACTTTTACTTACGTGACTCTCTTTAATGGGTTTATGACATCAGCCAAAGCGTGGTGACCACACAGGGCTTCCAGAAAGCTGGTCTCTTAGGCGAAGCTCTGGAGCTGCTCTGTGTGCGCTGAAGGGCTGAGCTTTAAAGTGGTCTCTCTGGGCTAGTGGCAGAAGGCATAATCTCCTGCTAAATTGGGCCATTAAACAAAACTACTAAGTCATAAAGCTGTGGTATTACCCTGAAATTAAAGCATTGTCACCTTCCAATTGCCAAGAATTTTAACAGGCACTTAGAGAAATTTCTTTCACACACCCATTTAGCATAGCCAGTTGACTCCAGCCCATGTGGCTGGGAACAGGAGGCTCAGGTGATTGCAATGTGATTTTAATTCATTTACTTGGTCATTCACTCATCCATCCCTCCCTTTACTAACTCATTTGATGCTTTCTTGAATTCCTTTACTATCCTCTCATTTATGTATTCATTTGTTAATTATCTCATCTATTTACTTTCTCATTTATTTTTTTCAGGTGTTCAATTACTTACACATTATTCATTAATTCACTCACTGTCAATTATTCAGCTGGTAATTCAGAAATTAAGTAATTCAAATAAACTGTAGAGTATTGACTGAATTTGACATCAAGGTTACAAAATAAATAAATCTTCTCTTGTCCTCAAGGAACTCACTGTTCAGAGGAGAAGACAGACATTGTAAACAGATATTTTGCATAGTGTGGAAAATAGAATAAAAGCTGGTAGATGGTACAGAAATAGTACAAAGGAAATAGTGGTTGAAAGAAGGTGTATGAGGAGGCTGGGGGTGGTGGGCAGAGAAGGTGTCCTTGAAGAGCTGCCCTCTGAGCTGAATTTTATAGTAGAAGCAGCCAACATTTATCCAGCAGCTGCTGGTATTAGGCACCATGCTAGGTATTTCACATTCAAGATGTTATTTGATTTTCCACAGCAATCCATGTTACAGAGATAGGCACCATCTGGAGAGACTTAGCAACTAGCTCATGGTCTCACAGGCAGTAAATGGTCAAACCAGGAGTGGAAGCTATGGGTGAAGTCATGAGGCTGGGTTCCTAAGGCCAGGTGTCACAGTCTCTGAAACAAGGAAAGCCTCCCGTGTCCAAACAGAATTCCCCTCTGGCCTGCATTGCCCTGTCTCTTGTTCAGTTTGTTAACTCAATGCCATGGTGGAAAGCTCCTTCAGGAAGTGACCCTGAAGTGTGAGGGCTCCACTATACCCACTTCACCTCCCTGCCCATCACCTTCCTCATCTGTAATGTGGGGAAAATCGTATCCACCTTTCCAGATTATCCTGAGTATCAGATGAAAATTATATAAAGCAGAGGTTCACAAAGCTTAGTTTTCTAAAGCATGAGCTGGGATGAATGTTTAGATGCCTAAGCTTTATAAGCAAAGAAAAAAATAAAATCTTTTTCAGTCAAGCAAATGCTGAGGGGTTTTTTTCACCAGCAGTCCTGCCTTGTGGGCGCTCCTGAAAAAAAGCACTAAATATGGATAGGAAAAACCATTACCAGCCACTACAAAAACACACTGAAGTACATAGATCGACAACACTACAAAACAACTATATTAAGAAGTCTGCAAAATTAACCAGTTAGCATGATGATAACAGGGTCAAATTCACACATAACAATATTAACCTTACATGTAAGTGGACTAAGTATCCCAAATAAAAGACACAGAATGGAAAGCTGGATGCAAAGACGAGACCCATCAGTGCACCACATTCAACAGATACATCTCATGTGCAAAGATGCACATAGGCTCAAAATAAAGGGAGGGAGGAAAATTTACCAAGGAAGTAGAAAGCAGGAAAAAGCAGGAGTAGCAATCCTTGTTTCTGGCAAAATAGGCTTTAAACCAACAAAGGGAAAAAAAAAAGACAAAGAAAGACTTTACGTAATGTTAAAGGGTTCAATTCAACAAGAAGAGCTATTTAAAATACATATGCACCTTATGCAGGAACAACCAGATTCATAAAATAAGTTCTTAGAGACTCATAAAGAGACACAGACTCTCACACAATGATAGTGGGAGACTTTAATGTCCTACTGTCAGTATTGGACAGATCACCAAGACAAAAAATTAGCAAAGATATTTAGGGCTTGAGCTCAGCTCTAGACCAAGTGGCCCTGATAGATATCTACAGAACCTGACACCCCAAAATAAAAGAATATACATTTTTTTCAGGCACCACAGAGAACTTACTCTAAAATGGATCACATAACTGAAAGTAAAACACTGGTCATCAAATGCAAAAAACTGAAATCACAACAAACAATCTCTCAGATCATGGAGCGATTAAATTAGAACTCAAGGTTAAAAAGTCCACTCAAAACCGCATTACTACATGAAAATTGAACAACCTGCTCCTGAATGACTTCTGGGTAAATAATGAAATTAAGTCAATGTCTGTCTTTGTTTTAGATGACATGATCCTATATCTAGAAAACCCTTTCAACTCAGCTCAAAAGCTTCTTAAGCTGGTAAGCAACTTCAGCAAAGTCTCGGGATACAAAATCAATGTGTGGAAACCACAAGCATTCCTATACACCAGCAACAGACAAGCAGAGGGCCAAATCATGAATGAATTCCCAGTCACTATTGCCACAAAGAGAATAAAATACATAGGAATACAGCTAACAAGGGAGATAAAGGACCTCTTCAAGGAAACTAAAAACCGTTGCTCAAGGAAATCAGACAGGACACAAGAAGATGGAAAAAATTACACGCTCATGGATAAGAAGAATCATTATCATGAAAATTGCCATACTGCCCCAAGAAATTTATAGATTCAATCATATTTCCATTAAACTACCCTTGACATTCTTCACAAAATGAGGGAAAAAAACTATTTTAAATTCATAGGGAACCAAAGAAGAGCTCGCATAGCCAAGACACTCCCAAGAGAAAGAACAAAGCTGGAGGCATCATGCTATCCAGCTTCAAATTATACTACTCTTAACTCATTTTATCATTAACTCAAAAGTCCACAGTACAAAGTCTTATCTGAGACAAAGCAAGTCCCTTTCACCTATGAGCCTATAAAATGAAAAACAAATTAGTTACTCCCAAGATACAATGGGGCTATTGGCATTGGGTAAGTACTCCCATTCCAAAAGTGAGTTGGTCAAAAGAAAGGGGGTACAGGTGCCATGAAACTTAGCAGGGCAATCATTACATCTTAAAGCTCAAAATGATCTCTTTTGACTCCATGCCTCACATCCAGAACACATTGGTGCAAAGGGTTAGCTCCCAAGGCCTTAGGAAGCTGTGCCCCTTAGGCTTTGCAGGGTATAGACCCTGTGGCTGCTTTCACAGACGCACATTGCAAGCTTTCAGTGGATCTACTACTTGGGGTTCTGGAGGGTGGTGGCCTTCTTCTCACAGTTCTACTAGTCAGTGCTCTAGTTAAGACTTTGTGTGGAGCTCCAACCCCACATTTCCCCTCTACACTGCCCTAGTAGAGCTTCTCCATGATGGCTCCACGCCCATAGCAGGTTTCTGCCTGGACATATAGGCTTTTCCAAAAATATTTTGAAATCTAGTTGGAGTCTCGCAAGCCTCAGTGCTTGCAACCTTTATACCCTCAGACTTAACACCACCTGGAAACCAAGGCTTATGGTCCACACCCTTTGAAGCAGCAGCTCAAGCTATACCTGGGACCCTTTAAGCCACCCTGAAGCTGAATTGGCTAAGGTGCAGGGAGCAGCCTCTCGAGGCTGCAGATGGAAGTGGGGCCCTGGTCCTGACCCATGAAACCGTTCTGTTCTCCTAGGCATCCAGGCTTGTGATGGCAGAGGCTGCCATGGAAGTCTCTGAAATGCCTTTGAGGCCTCCCCATTGTCTTGGATATTAACATTCTGCTTCTCTTTACTTATGCAAATTTCTGCAGCCAGCTTGACTTCTTTCCTTGAAAGTGGGCTTTTCTCTTCTACCACATGGCCCATCTGCAAATTTCTCAAATTTTTACACTCTGTCTTCCTTTTAAATAAAAGTTCTAGTTGCAGGTCATTTCTTTGCTCATGCATAAGAGAATATGCTGTTAGAAGCAAGCAGGCTACATCTTGAAAGTTTTGCTGCTTAGAAATGTGTTTCACCAAATAATCTAAATCATCACTCTCAAGTTCAAAGTCCCACAGATCTCAAGAGCAGGAGCACAATGCTGCCAGGTTCTTTGCTAAAGCATAGTAAAAGTGACCTTTACTCCAGTTCTCTATAAGTTTCTACATATGATACACACACACACATACATATACATGTGTATGTGTGTCTGTGTGTGTATACACATATACACACACATATATAAGCTTAAATACACACACACACACACATATATAGGTGTATATATATATATATATATATATATATTTTTTTTTTTTTTTAATGAGACAGGGTCTCACTTTGTCATCTAGGTTGGAATGCAGTGGCATGATCTTGGTTCACAGCAGCCTTGACCTCCTGGGTTCAAGCAATCCTTCTGCCTCAGCCCCCAAGTAGCTGGGACTACAGGCATGCACTACTATGCCTATTTTTTTTTTTTTGGTAGAGATGTGGTTTCATTATGTTTCCCAGGCTGATCTCAAACTCCTGAGCGCAAGTGATTCATCCACCTAAGCTTCCCAAAGTGCTAGGATTACAGGCGTGAGCCACTGTACCCCACCTAATAAGTTTCATATCTCTATCTGAAACCTCATCGGCTTGGACATTATTGTCCATATCACTATCAGCATTCTGGTCACAACAATTTAACAAATCTCTAGAAAGTTTCAAACTTTCCCGCATCTTCCTGTCTTCTTCTGAGCCCTTCCAACTGTTCCAATATTTGCTGATTACTCAGTTTCAAAGTTGCTTCCACATTTTCAGGCATCTTTAGAGCAATTCCTCACTCTTGGTACCAATTTTCTACATTAGTCTATTCCTGCATTGCTCTAAAGAAATATTTGGGATGGAGTAATTTATGAAGAAAAGAGATTTAATTAGCTAACAGTTCTGGCTGTACAGGAAGCATGATGGCTTCTGGGGAGGCCTCAGGAAACTTTCAATCATAACAGAAAGTGGAGGAAAAACAGGCATGTCTTGCATGGCTGGAGCAGGAGGAAGAGAGGTTGTAGGGAAATGCTACACATTTAAACAACCGGATCTCATGAGAATTCTATGATGAGAACAGCATTAGGGAGGTGAGTGCTAAACCATTAGAAAGTGCCCTATGATCTAATCACCTCCCACCAGGATCCATCTCTGACATTGGGGATGACAGTTGAACATGAGATTTGGGTGGGAAAACAGATCAAAACCATATCACAAGACCAGGTAAAGAAGGGAAGCTAGAAGAAAAACAGGCCTTGTGGAGCTCAGCAGGATCATAAATGCAGAGATACAATGAGAAGTTGCCCCAAGGTCCTCCTGGCTTCGCTGGGTGTTGTGATGCCCTGATACTCTTTGGCTGAAATGAATACTTTTCCTGTTTGGAAGTGGAAAATAGTAAGTGGATGTCAAAGGTGTCTCCCAGAAAGCCTGATTGTTCTCGTTCATTTTTGCTCTGAAGCCCAGCTTCCAAGGAGAGATGATGAATCAAAGTTTAGACATTCCAAAGAAAAAAGGGCCAAGATGAAGAGAGATCCTGTGGTCTTTGTTTTGGGAAGTAGGCAGGCCAAGCACCCCTTGCCTGAGAGCCTTTTCCTGCTATTTTTCCTGAGTGGGTCCCTTGTCACAGGAGCACCAATGAACCTGCTTTCTCAGTCTGCATGTGTTTGATTTCTCATATTTATGTTTATTTGTAAAGAGAAGCAAGTAGGAGGCATTGACTGATTGCTCTCCATAGGGACAATTTTTACAAGGGTTTTCCAGTGCTACCTGTGGCTATTCTAACTCTTATGCCTTATATACACTTTTGCTCATCTTCTTTAGGGGATGCTTTCATTCTGTTCTCATGTAAATCCCCTTTGAAAATCACAATTTTTATACTTGTTCATTTAATTCGTGTAATTGAAAAACATCCACCAAATCTAAGTTAGTTATTTAGAGTGTGGGCTTGGTATGAATCACAGTAATCATGTTTTCTACTTTTGACAATTTGACTTAAGTGAGTTACTCATCCTTCTTATTCCTCAGTTTCTTTCTCTGTAAGTAATCATAGAATCTATGTATAAGCTTGTTGTGAAGCTTATATGAGATAATTGATGTAAACTGCAAGAAAAAAGACCTGACATGATATATCTAATATGTTCTAGATACTATACTATTAGTTAATATTTTCATTACTCTGCCCCTAGAAATATAGAGTCTGGTTTCTTGGTGTTTCTGGGGGTATAGTGATGAAAATAATAACTAATAACACTTTTTGTATGCATAACACCTGAAATACTGAAAGCACTCATGAAAATTAATTCAACAGAGTGAATAAGTACTTATTCTTGAATATGGATGACCTACCATAGAGTAAATGGTTAAATTTAATAATAGTTTTAGTTTAGTTTAAATTTAATAATAGCTTTCTGATAATTATGTTGCCAATTAGTCCTTAACTCTGTGTGTGTTTGTGTGTGTGTGTGTGTGTGTGTATGTGTGTGTTGGTGCTATTATAAAAACATGTGCATGTGAATTTTTTGGAGCTTAGAATAGTTTTAAGCACTTACTACATGTGAAACTTTGTGGAAAACTACCTTGTTTTCACCAAAGTTTTATTCTTAAATGTCCAAACCTACAGAAAAGTTGAAAAAATAATAAAATGAGTATTCAAATACCCTTCGCCTTTACAATTCTGCCACATTTGCAAATTTGTACCTTCTTCATCTCTTTCTCTCTCTCCTCCCCTCATTTTCTCAGATAATTCTTTAAAAATTTTTTATGGAACCATTTGAAAGTAAGTGATAGACACACTGATAATTTAAACCTAAAGACTTTAGGTTTTGTCTTCTAAGAACAAATATATTCTTCTTCTATGTAAACATATAAAAGAAATAATACAAAAGAAAATAAGCATCGATTCAATTAAATTATCCAATATGTAGTCCATGCTTTTCTTACAATGTCTTTCATAGCAGTGTCTATTTTTATATTTTTAATCAGAATTCAAGAAGTGTCTATGTTTGGATGTGATTGCCATGACCCTTCAGCCTCCTTTAATCTAGAAGGCCCAACTCTCTGGCACCTTCTTTTTGCTGTTGCTGTTGGTTGGTTGGTTGGTTTTCATGACATTGACGTTTTCTGGACATTAAAACACAGGTGTTAAATAAAATGTTTTGGATATTTCTGATTATTTACTTGTGGTAGAACATTTTGGCAAGAACGTCTCATGAGCAATGCCTACCTCCTCAGTGCAGCAATGAGCAGACACATGATATCAATCTGTCCCAATACTGAAGATGCTCCTTGTTATCATTTGACTAACGCAGCTCTGCCAGATCACTTCATTGTGAAGGTGATTTACAGCCAGTGAGTGAGTTGTCTGTAGTATTACATGAGGTTACTGTGTGAATACCCTGTTCCCCAACATTTCTCCCAATATGATAAGGCTTCTGACTCTTTTAAATTATTACATTTGAATTTGTGACATGTTGCTTTTCTAATTTTCCAATTCCTTTCACATTTATAGCTGCTGTTCTGTAATCTTACCTACAGAGGAGCTTTCTTAAAGAAAAGTCTTTCCCTGACTCTATCTCTCCTTGTGTCATTATGGACTCTAATTCATGGTCCCTTTAGTCTGCTTCTGTTTCCTTTTTACATGTGTCTATTAATCTTGGAGCATTTCCCTGTGTTCTTACATGGAAAGGTGTTCTCAATGTCAACTTCAACTTTCGCTACCCTAAACCCAGACTCTGCTCTTTTCCTGAAGAAGCTTACCTCTTTTTTTTTTTTTGGTAGCAAATGGTATTTGGAAACCAAGATCTAGGTGGTTTTTTTTGCTCATTATTTCTGGGCCCTTTCAGTGGACAGAGCTAAAATTGTGTGTGTGTGTGTGTGTGTGTGTGTGTGTGTGTGTGTTTATGAGCTCATAAGGTTATTTACAAAACAAACCTAGTTCCATTAGATGTTTCCATCATTCTCTCTTCTGTGTGTGTGTATATATATATATATACATATATATATATATATACATATATATATATATATATATATATATGTATCTTCTCTCACAGTGAGAACTTCTTTCAGCAATGTCAGTATATTTACTCATTTGCTCCCTTCTACACTATATACACAATCATTTCAGGATTACTTTAGCAATATCACATCAATAACAAAGTAACGTTAAAGATTTCCTTGGATTTTAATTTTTATCCTTAGACTTTATCCTGCCAAGAGTGTGTAGTGAGACAGAATACTATTTGAAAGTTACTTAAATTAACTTTTTTCTTTTTTATGATTATTTTATCAATTTAATCTACAGCTAGGCTTTTTAGTTTCTGATTAATATTCAGTTTTAGGACTTGCCTTTTCTTCAACCTTTTCATTTTTTTTTCTTTTTGACAATATAAAGCATGTTCCTGTTACAAAAGTCAAATACAGACAAATACGCACACACTGGCTGATCAGAGACATTTAGCTCTCACTCCTACTGCCTTCATCTTGTTATTACCCATCGTTTTTAGATAACTATTTATATCAGTTTGTCCTTTCTGTGTGTATCCATTTTTCTCTTTTATGCCTTCACAAAATCTATCCTATTCTTTTGTGCATCAATACCTTGATTTTGTCACTTCACAATATACAGTGGAAATCATTCTAGATCAGTTTACAGAAATCTTATGTATTATTTATTATGGCTGCATTGTACTTTATTGTGTCAGTTAACAATACTTCATTCAATCGGACTCCTATGGATGTGTATTTAATTTTTTCCCAATATTCTGCTGTTTGTGATATGTAACCTTGGCTGCATAGCAGAATTTCAAGTATGTATCTAAACATCCTTTTCCTTCATGTGTCATTTTCCTGCTGATTTCAAGAGCTGTCACTGAAGAGGATAAAAATTCTGGTAGTCCATTAAGCATTTAGTTTGGTAGTTAAGTGAATACCTACTACGGGCCAGATGTTAGGCGCACAGAGATTTCCGAGACAGGTTTTCATGTTTAGTACTTGCAGTTTAGCTGGGGACGCTGAGAAAACATGTTGTTGCAAAAGTTCATGTATAAGACAAGCACGGGATGTTGGCAGAACTGGAAAAGACCACCCATTGGAGAGGACACCAGCATCACACAATCTCATTCATCTTGTGATGAACTCCAGAGTAGAGATGTCAACTGAAAGAAAGATGAGTAATTCTGCTCTCATCTCTGAGTTTTCTTTTTGTCAGTCTCCTCCAGAATCAGAATATAAGCTCCGTGAAAGCAGAGTAGGTAGATACTCTCACCCTTAGAGAAGTCTTCTGTCTTTTTCTTACCTGGTTCAAGCAGAGGTAAATGCTGCCTTTGGATATCTCTTCAAAGAACAAAGACTAACTCTTTGCAGTCAGCTCATTAGCTCATGACGTCTTCTGAGTTCAATACTGGCTACTTCATTTCTTATAAACGAAAGACAACAAGTGCTATTGTACTATTACAGCACAACAAACACAAGAACAATTTATTATGTACTTGTGCCTGAATATATTTATTATGCTTTTGTGTGAGTCCCCAGTCTTATCCTCAGCATGCACCAAAATAGTGTCTGCTACCAAGATAGTCCTAATGACCTCATAAAGCCCTCTAATCGCAATTAAAACACTACCCACAGCCTCACAATCCTCTTCCCATCAGGTGACTTAGATTTAGGGCTTCTTTTATCCTTTTCCCCTCCCAAAATGCCAATACACTGAGTATGGGGGGATGGTATCTTGTCCTCACCCCTACCCCTGCAGCCCGCCATTTGCTGCTGCAGAGATTCTTCCCAACAGGGAGACAACACAAGGCAATCTGCCTTCCTAGGAGCAGCTGTGAGCTGCCTGAGCTCAGGGTTCAGCCTGTTAGCCAACCTTGCGCCCCTCATCTGATCCCTTTCCAGTCTCTAACATAGTGTTCTGCATACACTAGGTGTCTAAATTAAAAAAATAATGATAATAAAATAAACTAGTGAACAACAAATAAGCAAATATGATACAGTGCACACAGAATTCATTCCAAACCATTACCCCCTAAGATCATAAAACTTATTTCCCAGGTCTCTTTAATCATGCCTCTTTTAAAACAAGAAAAAAGAAAAAAGTTACCCCCCGCTAACAGGTACACAAAAAATAAAGGCTAAAGCGAAGTGTGAAGATAAATCAATCAGTTGTTTGTGTGGCCCACGCAGGCAGGTAATGGATGGAGCCCGTGGTGCTGTGGTGTCTGCATGGCACTAATGCAAAGCGCATGGTAGTTCTACCAGCCACCTTGAACCGGTAATGCACACACCCCCAAACAGCAGAAGCCCAGACACTAAATGCAGCCATGCCTGCCGTGGTTTTAGTGAGGTACGGATGGATTCTCGCACAGACAGCTTGGCTGGTACACATGGGAGGAAAAACGGCTCCTGGGGGATTTCTAAAGCCTTTTAAAGGAATCGGAAATCACTTTACACCAATTGCCTCCCTTTCCTTTAAAGGTCGGGTGGGAGGAAGGTGGAATTTACCCCCTCAGCAAAGGTTCCCAGAAGTGCTTCTAATAATGAAATAATCTCTTCACATCCTCCCGGATTCGCTTCAACAGAACGGCTCATAGCAGTTCAGCTTTGACTTGCAGTCAGGTAGCAGGTGAAGGGTTAGAAAGAAAGAACACCTACTCAGCCAGCACTGGTTCAAACCTATGCTTTTTATTCAGGATTTATGACAACACTGCACAATGAGTTATTCCCAGTTTACAGAGGAGGAGACTGAGGCTGGGGGAGGTGACGGGCCTCTTGCATGTTCAGGAATCCAGCGGGTGGCACAGCTGGCATTGGAAGCCTTGATGATGACAAAGCCCAAGCTTCCCCTCATCACATGTGCCTCTGTGCACCATGAAGCCCTTTCTAAGCCTGTATTTACTCAGCAGTCATTACCTAAGATTTAAATGGAGAGATAAGAGACAAACATCTGAAAAATTAAATAACTATCAATGCAAAATGACAAGAGATATCACAAGACTGTACATGAGTAGATGGGAAGTGAGCAGTAGAAATAGTACTTTGAGGATTATTTAAAGTGTCTTTACCCTTGGCATAGAAAACTCATTTTGTCAACATAGATAACTACAGCAGAAGTGACCCCGGGGACCTTAATATAGTCTTGCTCTATTACCATAGGAGTATAAGTGAATTGGCACACTGTTCAAAGGATAAGAAGCATCTCCCCACAGTGATTTCAGTTCAATTAAGCTGGGTATTGACAATCTGTAGGCTTCCCTTCCTTCCAAGCATGGTGATAGAAAAATTGCAGTTGTTTTCTGGCTCTGCAAAGAGACAGATGTGTGTGTAGAATGAGGTCTTATTAATCAGAGTTATTTCTTGTTTCTCCTTTTTCACTTCCCTTTTGTTTGTTATTTCTTCTGAGTGGTGATCCCATGGTAACAGACGGAATTGCTTACAGGATCTGTAATTACTATTATTAATAATCATCATCATCATAATAAGAACAATCAGATATGATGAGAGAAAAAAATATGAAAGAAAATTAAATTGTGGCTCTGTATGTAAACCATTTACGGCTTCCAAAATGAGAGCCAGAGGAACCAGGTAGCTCACACAGAGGCCCACCAGCAAAGGCTGCTCGGGGCTCTTCTGCGGTGAGGACCAGGGAAGATTTTACCACAGCGATGCTAATACAAAATGTTTCAGAATATCTCACCACTACTACTCTGCTGGCTCTTTTATAACCTCTTTTTCTTTTCTTTTTTTGTTACTGTTGAGTGTCAGTGAGTGTGTATATGTGTGTGTTTTGATTTTTAACTTGAGACTTCTTTTCAATTTGGACCATTATATAATACAGGCTTAAAAGAACAGCTCAAGAAATGCTGAAACTAAGAACGCAACAGTATATAAATGATTAATTGATTTCTTTGCTTGATGAAGCCATCCAGAAGTCCCAACTTGGGTACTCAGGCCTAGCTTAGGCTCTGGTAGCCTGAGAATGAAAGACCGCTTTTGACCTTGGAAGTTCTCAAGGAAGAGTGCACAGTCTTCACCCAGCCGGGCTCTCTAATCACCTCTACGCACCAACTCTGCCCTAGACAGAGCTCAGAAAGGCCCCTCTTCCTTCACTTGTAGTCTACAGACTATTTATAACAGCCTCAGACATTTGTCATTCTTGTGTGCACAACTTTATCCCCTGAGGGAGATAGGCTTTTGGAGAAGTTAGAGAATGTATTTTCCTCCTGCGTACATACCCTGGTGGGTAGCGCAGCAGTATTGGGCATGTATTTAAAGACAAGAATGAATTAGGCATTTCACATCCTAAAAGGTCTCATAGCTTTATGAAGAAATGAAGTTGAAAGCTAAAAATCACAATGCAACTTGGCTAATGCTTTACTGGCTTACATATGAATACATGGCCTGCCTTTGGAAGCTCATGGTACACACTGTTTGATGGCCCATAACTATAGTTCCTTTATACATAAAGAAGGAGAAGGCATGGCAGCTGCTCTGAATCTGGGTCATGAGATCGTTCACACTGATGCCAACCCACTGTGCCGAATGAAACTTTAAAAATACCAATATTTTAAATAGATAACTATTATTTTAAGTGAACTAGAATGCTTAGTGAAGTGGCCCTGTTTCCCTCCTGAGCTGATGATGAACAGGTTCTTGCCTGTTCAAAAATCTCCAAATGCAGTCCTCTTCTAAGAAAAGAGAATTGATCTGGGTAAGTCAATACGTGTATGCCTTCGCGCAGTGAAAGAGAAGAGGCTATGTTTCTAATCATGGGATTGAGTAGTGGTGTGCAGTAGAAGTAATGAAAGAGAATGATGAACTCAGTAGCAAAAGGTCGTATCAGAGGACAATATTTTTTCAGGTTTCTGAATCCTGAGTACTAAAGAACAAATTGTCTTGAAGGAATTTCAGGATATGCAAAGGACACAAATAAAAAGAGAGATATATGGGACTATCCTGTAGTGAAAGAAGAGCTTAACAAGATGGTAATAACTTAGCGTAGACAGCAGCAGCTATATTACAAGAAATCACTCCATTACGATTGTTAACCTCATTTGCAGAGTGCACTCCCCATCCCAGTTCCCTAAGGAATGAAGTCCAAGCCCTCACTCTAATGTAGAAAACTTCTCATGTTCAGGGCCTTTACCCATTTGAGTGCTAGACAGCCTATGTGTATCAAATCATCATAATACTTTTATGGATGCAAAGACTGGTGTAAATATGATCATTTTTCCATGAGGAAACCAGAAATGTTATGAAACTTGCCAAAAGCTTTACTGCTGACATGGAGCAGAACACAGATTCCAATCTGAACAGACTTGTTTCTAAAGCCAGCCTGTTTCATGGTATTATTGATACCACTGCTGGTTTTCAGACACTATTAATGAGAAAACTGGGCTTTGAAAAGTAATAATTTCATCAAGGTTGCTCCCACATGTAAGTGTTGTGCTGGCTGGAACACAAACCCAGATCTGCTCACTCCAGAACGCATACTGTGTTCGTACACTAATCCCCACTGTCCAACTAACTTGGCCATCTTGAACATTTAGTTTTATGGGTCCAATTTTCATTGAAGTCATGTACAAGTCCACTTATAAGTGAATCTCCACCTCCTCACCCATGTAAAGGACTGTCAAAATGAATTTTGCCTGTTTGAAAATCATTCAAAGATGATCTTCACATAAACCTTTGCAGCTCAAACCATAATTCCTTAGCCTAGAGCAGGCATCAGGAGTATCTGTCATCAAAGCTGACCTTCCTTCAGTGGCATTAACACCTGACCTTTCAATACGTAGTCAAGATGCAAGGCTAAATCTACACAATGGCCAATGTAGCTGAGGAAGAATAGATAGAAAGAGAGGGAAAAAATTATGGCAATAATATTAGTGGTTTCAAGACGAAAGATTGACTTTCTAATACAACTTTATTTATTTTCTTCCCCCCAAAAAATATATTGGTAAAGTGATTCAATGAGTAAACAAATCAATCAATAAATGTATGAACAATCAGATAAATGAATATAGGGATATGAAAACCTGTGTATACTTAGAAGGAAACATAAATCTATATGAATTAGTAAATGTGGAGACCAATTTTGGAATCAGATTGGATTCATTGAGACTGGGGACAAGTCTAAGATATAGGTGCATAGATACAAAAATGGGAAAAATAACATCCATTTACTTCTTGTTTTCAGTCTTTATCCTACTGTCTCCCAGGAGAAAGATAATCAGAGGAAAAAGGGAAGATTCAGAATAAAAGCAAACTCAGGGGCTGTAGGTTTCAAGCAACCATTTCTCCCATCCCTCATACTGTGTTTGAAGCTAAAGTTTGTGATATCAGCTATATATATCACATGATCTTACGTACACAGATGCACACTCACACACACACATACTGTGTGTGGTAGATTATTGTGTGTACTGGAGATAATATACTTTAAATGTGCTAGTATAAAGCAGTACCACAACATTTACTATTATAGATTGGACAAGGTTTTTCTTGTCTTCTTTGTATAAGCGTCATGGACATTTCAAAACTGTCCATTTTTATTTCTCCCTTTACAATATTTCATTAATAATGGATAACGTTTTTGGTTATTTTATCAGCATTTGTCTATATTGGTATGAATAACATTTTTAAAGTTTTGGGTTAATTGTTTTTGTAATATTATTATCTTTACCAATATGAATTATGTCTTATTTTTATGTTTAAAGTCGAAAGCAAATATCATCAATTTTTTTGGACTTCATAGATAATGTAATCTTAGGCTAGATGCAGTGGCTCATGTCTACAATCCCAGCACTTTGGTGGCAGGTTGTTTGAGGCCAAGAGTTCAAGACCAGCCTGGGCAACATAGTGAGACCCTATCACTACAAAAAATGTTTCTAAACAATTTTCTGGATGTAATGGCACACACCTGTGGTTCCAGCTATTTGAGAGGCTGAGGCAAGAGGATCACTTGAGCCCAGGTGGCCAAGGCTGCAGTGAGCCATGATTGTGCCACTACCTTCCAGCCTGGGTAACATAGCAAGACCCCATCTCTAAAAAATAAAATATAACCTTGCTTCAGTGAAACATTGGGGACATGTGGGTTATCAATGGGCTGGTTTTAGGAAATAGTCTTAAGATGAGTCAGAATGTTTGAGCATAATTTAATTTTATGCTGTGTATTAGACCATTCTTGCATTACTATATGAGAATACCTAAACCTGAGTGATTTGGAAAGAAAAGGGGTTTAATTAGTTGGCTCATGGTTCTGCGGGCTGTACAGGAAGCATGGTGGCAGCATCCATGCTCAGCTTCTGGGGAGGTCTCAGGGAGCTTACAATCATGACGGAAGGTGAAGTGGGAGCAGGCAGTTCAGACGGCAAGAACAGGAGCAAGAGAGAGAGTGGATGGAAGGTGCATGCACTTTAAACAACCAGATGTCTTGAGAACTCTCATTATCACAAAGACAGCCCCAAGCCATGAGGGATCTGCTCCCATGACCCAAACACCTCCCACCGGGTCCTGTCTCCAACACTGGGGATTACAGTTCAACATGAGATTTGGGCAGGGACAAATACCCAAACCATATCATGCTGAAAGAAGTATTTTCTTTTATAGAGTTGGAAAATCCGTTGGAGTTCATTAAAATCATACTCTTTTTCTCCTGCTTCTAATATGTTGAAACTGAGGTTCAGAAAGATGAAATGACATGTCCCAAGTTGTGTATAGAGATAGTGGGGGAGAAAGGATTAACAAAGGGCGCCCAAGTGGTCTATTCTTTTCTCTTTCAGCTCAGTCATGCCAACTGCTGCGCTCCTGCTTCATGGCTGTGCTAATGAATATTGGTTACTTTCAGTGTATGTGCTCATCGCTACTGTCTCATGGATGTGCCTGGGGTCATTTCTTTACTTTCTGGATCTTGGTTTCTCCATTTGTAACACTAAGAGGGTGGGGAGGGAAGAAACCACAGGATTTCTATGCTAGGTTCCTTTTCAACTGTGAGAATTTATGAAGAGTAATGATGTAATTATGCAGGCAAGATTCTCAGATGACAAAAGCTTTTCAAGTTTTCCTATTTCCTCTTTTGCTGTATTTGAGAGGATGTTCACAATTAAATTGCATGTCCAACTGCAGTAAATGTTTTAGCCTAGGTTATTACTACAGAACGTCAGATACATCCTAGCTAGTGCCTTGCAACTTTGTATTTGTGGTTGCTTTGCCATATTACCGGGGCTACCAGGGTATTGTTCTCTTGTTTTTGTTGCAATTATTGTTTTCTTAACTGACTGTGAAACTAAGCTTCAGAAAAGCAGAGGGGTCTTGGCATTTTGGCTTATGCCGGTGGTCCTAGCTACTTGGGAGGCTAAGGTAGGAGAACTGCTTGAGCCCAGGAGTTTGAAGCTGCAATGAGTTAGGATCATACTACTGCACTCCAGCCAGGGCAACAGAGCGAGAGAGACCCTGTCTCTTTAAAAAGTATGTATACATACATGTATATGTGTGTGTGTGTATATATATACATATATATATTTAAAGAAAGTGTTTTTTTAGAAGAATGTAATCCAGGAATTTAATAAGATAGGTCAAAACACACAATTATCAAAATTTTATTTAGGTACCATAATTTCTACAAAAGAATATTTTAAATCCTAAATATATCATTAAAGAAAGTGATTTATCCAAGCTTCTTGTTGGCAGATACAGGTTTCAAATATAGATCTCTCAAGCTCTAACGCCCAAATATCCCCCTCTCTCACTGCCTTACCTTCTTTCTCCTATTAGACAAAATATGTCCTTCCACCATGATTTGAAGGTCCTCATCTTCGTGTTCTTTCGCTGTAAACCTTTCCAAATATTTTTGGTAAAGAGAAGTAATATGGGGAATGAATTCTAAACAAAACAAAATCCTGCAATTAACTTCATTGCATGCACAGTGTGGAACACATAATCTCAACCTTGCTCTCTGAGAAAATGGTTCTCTGAAAACATTATACGCGCTAGTGTTTCTCTTGTGAGGAAGCGTGTCAGGAGCCGGAACTGCAGGCTTTGGAGTCAGACATCCTTGGCTCAAGTTCTTGCTTAGTCATTTATTAACTGTGGGATATTGGGTGAGCTGCCTAATTCTCATTCACATTTTCCTTATTTTTGACATAGCAGTATTGCCTACCTTCCAATTTTGGCATTGCCAATCTTAACTTAAATCATAGGATTAAATGCTTAACGTAGAGCCCATGGGAAAGGGCTCCACAAACTGAGCTCTTAAGATGACTGTCCATACTCACTTCGGTGGAGCTCCATGGAGAACACAGCGTCCCTTCCTACTCTGCATACAGTACCTGGGTGTTAATTAACGTTGCCTGCTGAGTGGTCCATCACCCTGCTCGCATGGCCCATTTTTGACATTCCTCCTCATGTCTCTTGCTTTGTGTTGTGTTGTCTGGGCAGAGGACAAGATCTGGACGTCAGTGCAGCACAACAATCCAGAGCTGACCCGAGTGCGGGGCGCCAACTCTGAGAATCCCTATGCCATGGCCTTGGACTACGGGGGCAGCATGGAGCAGCTGGAGGCTGTGATTGAGGGCTCTGAGCACTGTGAGCAGGAGGTGGCCTACCACTGCAGGAGGTCCCGCCTGCTCAACACGCCAGGTAAGGCCTCTGCATGCATGACCACAGTGGGACAGATGGGCTGCCCCAAACCTGGAGTATTAGGCAAAGGAAAATTGGCCACGAAGGGAGCTATACTTACAGTTAGTCACTGCGCACGGGAGAGAAACACACCAGGAGAGGTCTGGTTATGTACTAATCCTGGCTCTGAAATTCAGCATGGGACCTAGAGTGAATTCTGTCACCTCTCAAGGTTTTCTCCTCATCATCGTAAAGAAAACAATTTGAACACCCACCGTGTAACAGTTGTGAGAATGAAGGATGCCTTGAGAGCAATGGCCCTCGAAGAGAGCATTCCAGATTGGCATAGAAAGTGTGGCAGTGGGAAATGCTGTTTTGGGGAGGGATAAGGTTTGATAAGGCACCAGGATCTCAGCACACCCACCCAAGAGCGACGAGTTACATCTGGGGTGGAGGATGCCTGGATGCCTAAGAGAGCAGCGTTAGGAGTGGAGGCCAGCCAGGCAGGCACGGCAAGCCTGTGGGTTCATGACGTGAACGGAGCCTGAGAAGTGGGGGCCTTAGGGGAAATGACTCCTTTTATAACTTAAGTGTGGTTCTAGAAAAAATTAAACTAACACTGCTTATTTATTTATTTTCCTATGGTTATTTTTTATAGTAAATGGTTGATTTCGTTATTAACATGCTTGGAAAAGGAAACAAAGCGAAAACAACTTGTAGAACTGCTTACCAAGACTCTAAAGCGTTTCCGTAAAATGTAAGAAAGGGTTTGTCAAAATTTACATGTTCCCTGGGAGGCAGTCATTTTTTTGTGGATGTCAGTTCATCATCTGTTTTGCTGGAGAACAAAGGCCAAAATACCTGAAGTATCTAAGAAAGGGTGCTATCATCTCTAGCCTCAAGAAACTTACATTCCAGCACTTAGAATTTAGGCAGTTTGAAAAGCTGGGGAAAAATGGAGAATACAATGTCAACAAAGGTGAAATCATAGAAACCTAACTAAATTCAACAGAATGCCTTCCTGAACTAGGATCTTCAAGGAAGACGGTGTTCCACATAAGACAATTTTCCAGATAACTGTCACTTATCCTTTTAAGTACCAAAAATCTTTCTAAAGAATTTTTAACTATTTGAAACGAAAATCTTTCTCAAATGGATTACACGCTTCCATGCCTTGTTAAACAGAGAATTCTGAACGTAAAATGTAACCTTTTCTTGATGACTCAGGATCAGCATCGTGAAAATCAATTACTGTACTCTCCTTAGATTCAACGGGCTTGCAGGGCTGATTAGATCAGAGGTACTGGTTCATGTCCCTTTACCCAGTGTCCTCAGAGGGTGCTGCCCTGCCAGAGTCAACGTTTATATTTATGTGTATTTCTCTGTCCATTGCTGTCAACCCTGCACGTGCTACCTCAGCACTGTTATCAGGGTGTCTGTCTCCAGAAATGCCCTTCCCTCTTTTCATTGTGTTGTTTCTAGTTTTAGAAGGTTTGATTTTGGCAGAATTGTAGAACAAATGTTCATTCTGACTATGGACTTCCTTCAGCCTAGGCATTCTGTAATATCAATTTGGCTACATCACTGCCTTTGCAAATGTGTTCTTTCCCTAACTCAACTGCCTCACTGTCCCTTATCTTATTTGAATGGGAGGGTAATGGTTTGGCAGCAAGTCATATTGGGATTAAGGGCTTGATCCTGTCATTTACTAGTTAGGTGTACTTATGCAAGTTGCTTAATTTCTACAGTTTCAATTTTACCACCTTAATTTTTTTTTTTTTTTTTGAGATAGAGTCTCGCTCCGTTATCCAGGCTGGAGTGCAGTGGTGCATTCTTGGCTCACTGCAACCTCCAACTCCCTGGTTCAAGTGATTCTCCTGCCTCAGCCTCCTGAGTAGCTGGGATTACAGGCACGGGCCACCACACCTAGCTAATTTTTTTGTGTTTTTAGTAGAGACAGGGTTTCACCATGTTGGCCAGATGGTCTCCATCTCCTGACCTCCTGGCCCACCTGCCTCGTCCTCCCAAAGTGCTGGGATTACAGGTGTGAGGCACACGCCACCTGAAAAATTTGCATGAAAGTCCTGAACCCATGAAGTTGATCTGAGGATGGAAGAAAAAATTTAGTCTGAACTGCTTGTGCTATGCCTGGTACATAATAGATACATAATAATTCAACAAACACTGTTGTCCTTATTCAAAGTTTCCATTGTAGCAGGGAAGGTCCAAAATGTGTTTCATAATGAGAAACAAACACACAGAGAAATTGTATTTCTGTTTTAACAATATAAATAGAATAATTGTAATAATTATGTAGCAACAGAATCAATTAGAAAGCTCGTGCATGTAGACAATCTCACCCCCTGAAGACGGCTACTTTAATGTCAGGAGTGAATCCTTCCAGAGTTTTTTCCATGTGTATATTCTCAGAGGCACAAGGCAGACACACCAAATGTTTGTGTATGAGGTTCTTCCTTTATCATCCTTTCCCCATGGGTTCTGAACGAATAGGAGGGTGAAAAAGGAGGATAATGGGTATGTAGGCTCAGTGTCTACCTTCTTCTGGTGAGCTGGTTTGGAGAATGTAGCATGGACCGTTTTGTCCCCTTGGCTTCCACCTCCAGACCAGACACTGTTTGTGGGTCAACAGAGCACTCACTTATCTAGACAATCCCATAGGGGTGTGACCTAACTTCACATTTTCACTGCCAGGACAGAATTCACCTGGGCCCCCATGCATGTGAGCTCACCTTCTGGAAGCAGGAATGGGAAAAACAATATACAACATATGTAGCCACATGGATTCAACAGCCAGCCCCTAGGGCATACACCTACAGGGATGTTTTCCTGGTCCTTATTATTACTAAGACACTCCCCTCCGTTTCCCACACAGAAGCCCAAGGACAGGAGGGAAAAAGGGTAGAGGCCATCTCCTCTTTACCTGTGATTCTGGAAGAATATTGTGCAAGTTTTTCCTTTATCAGCTGAATCTGTAGGCTATGCTGGGAAGAAATTCCCAACCCTGTGATACTGTTTTACAACCTGTGTTTGTCACACACAAGAAATGTACAAATAGCTTTCTATATCAATAAATATAACTTCATATTATCATTTTCATTAATTATAGAATATTTCATTATATGAATGGACTCCAATTAACAAATCTCTTATTCGGACATGTAGATAGTTTCCATTTTTTCGCTATTACACACAATGCTGCAGAACAGTTTTGCACATAGGTCTTTGTGAACATAACTGATTATATCCTCAGGACAAATTCCTTGAGGTGCCATTTGCCGGGCAGCAAGAATGCATATTTTTAAGACTCTTGCCACATTGAATTCTGCAATGCATCAGGTCGTACCAATTTATACTCCCCACATCACTGTGAGACTGATGCCAATTTCCCAGCAATAGATACTGTTATCTTCCTTCAGCTTTGATAATGTGATAAGCGCAAAGGTGGGCGGTCAAAGATGAGTATAAATAGTTTTGTTGTTAATTTTTAAAAGTTTGCAGCCTGATTTCCATAGCCTATGGGCTATTACTAATTAGTAGCCAGTGTTAGTAGACATAGGAAAAATTAAATTGTGGCTCCAGGTACATTTAAATCAATAAGAGAAAGTAGGGGTGCCTTGTTGCCATAGAATCTCCTATATACTATGCACAATAGATAATAAATGGAGACAATACAAGAAGGCAAAATGAAAGCAAAATAAAGACATGCTTAAATGGCCAATAATGACTGAGATTTCTTATGTTTGAGAATATGTGTGGAATGAGCTAGTGGAATTATCTCTAACCCAGACAGCAGACCTGTAGCATGAGTCATTGTCCCCATCTGCTATTTCAGAAAACAAAACTTCAGAGAGAATAAGATGCTTGTTTAGTGCCACACAGCTAGAAAGGGGCAGGTCTAGCTCTTGCAACCAACATCTCCTGAAGTCAGAGCAAAAATGCTATTTCTGATACATCACAAAAAGCTGCAAAGGGCCAAGATTTACAAGGAAATGAAGGAGTGAGAAAAAAACACAATTTTGTATAAATTTCCTTATTGAGTAGGAAAATGGGAGGAGAGAGAAGCACAGCCAGGTATGTCTCTGTGAAGACCACAGCATTGTCAGGGTTGCCTGCATGGGGCACATTCCTGGGCAGCATCACAGGGTTTGTGTCGTCCTGGCCTAGACGTAGCTGCTTCCGTGGCTCACACACCCCTTCATGGGTAGACCTGTGTCTTCCTACACAGCATCCCCAGAGCCTCCTTCTACCTGGTCCCAGCTCCAGCGAGGGCCCTAGTTCCATTCATTTAGTAGCAGCCGAGGGAGAAGGAGGAGACAGGATAAGGTCATGCATGGGTCATCACTGGGCCATTTTCATTCAGTTGTGGCGGACCATGACACTGTCATTTTATGACAATCTCCTTGGATTGTTTTTTTTCCCAGAACTACTGATAAGTTCCAGCCAATGGAATGTGTCCTCTATCTCTCTAACTGAAGGTTTATGCTAGAAACTATCTCCAGTGTCTCACCAGGACATCTGCATCCTAGGGAAAGTGTCTTTGTGATTCTCGTGCATCTTATTTTTCCCTTCACTGTGCTTGCTGCTTTCTATTCTGAGCTTTCAGCAGGGCCAGAGGCCCCGCCACAGTGCACCTTCCAGTACAGAGCCCAGGGCTGGAGAATCTCCACAGCAGGCCAGTTCTTACAGCACCTTGCCACAGGGGAGTAGGTGGCCACTTGTCCCCAGGGAGAAAGGCTTCCTTGGTTGAGCTCAGACCTTTTCTCTCTTGTCAGCACCTTCATAGGTATTTTGCCTGAGGCTAGAGTCCTGAAGGTGATAGGTGATGAGCATATGAAATGAAACAGGAAACGCTTACGCAGAGGACAGATAACTAAATATCAAAGTCATAGTCTGGAGGATGCTTTAATCACATGGCCAGTTAGATCTATAGCCCGTAACTTTCCCCTGGAAGGAAGACAAAATGGAGAGGGGTATAGGCAAGTGACCACATGGGGAAACTGAGTGCCCAGATCTCTTCAGAGAATGGGCATTGGAAGGCCTGCCTATTCCATAGTTCCCTTGCAATGGTCTCCATGGTGCTGAGAAGGCCCCCAACTGGATTCAGTCATTGGGGTGTCAGTATCCGGTGTAGGCATCCTTCTGCGCTCACCACTCCATGTAAGGAAAGTCTGTTTGTGGAAACCCTCTTCAGTAAAGCTGTGAGCTCTCGAAGGCAGAGGTAAGATATCAATATTGAAACACAGGAAAGCACTGGAAATTCAGATTCCATTACTTTGAAATCGAATGGCCTTAGGACTGCCTGAGCTGGAGTTTACTTTGGTTTTTCTGAACAGAAAGCATTTGCAGAGCAAGTCAGTCATGCAAGTAAGATTGCCATGAGGATTATGTGAGTTCTTCAGGAGCCCTAAGAATCCAGAGCCCTACAGCACGCAGAACCCTGTTTACCTACCAGTAATGAGCTGGTTTAAAGCCATTCCTATTAATTCGTTCATGCCACTGAGAGTGGTATCTACCTACAGTCAATTACTTTACCTAGTTACTTTACAATGGAATTTAAAAGGACAGCATCCTATTTCTGGACAGCATCCTATTTCTTTTAAAGTATTTTAAATTCTCAATTTTTTAAAATCACTGACACTTAGTGAGCATACAGCTAACTGGCTATATATACCAAAGTTAATATCTAGACTATATAATACATACTGTAGTATGGATATACATATATAACATATATGATGTATACACTATATGGTACATACTATATAATATATTATATGACGGCCATTGAAAGGCCTACCTAACCCACAATTCTCTTGCAATGGTCTTTGTGGTGCCTAGAAGGCTCCCTATTGGATTCAGTCATTGAGGTGTCATAATATACATAATATATATTAAGAATATATAACATATAAATAATATATAATATATATTATTTATAGTATACTACATATACATATGTATATATACATACATTCAGTATATACATTATATATACTATACCATATATTCATCATATATATAATATATATATTTACACTTTATCCATATGGTATATATATTTATCACTTACTCTTTATGTGTCCAAACAGATCTGTAAATGCCCTTGTGCATATTAATTCTCATGTTCATTAGCAATATTCAACTTTTCATGTTCACAAAATTAATGATTTAGTTTAGAAATCTGAGTAAGGAATTGCGATGCCGAAAAATCAAATTACAGATGGAAAAGAAACAGCGCATCAGGATACTCTGGGTCTGACAAAACTAAAAACGCTCTGTTCTCAATACTTCTACCACCCAAGATCAATGCACAGATTTAACATTTGCATTCATACGCCAGGCATTTCTGAGCATCTGTTTTGTGCCAGACACTGGGCAGTGAAAATAAAACTGAAAAAACAGAGTTCTTGACTATGTATTTATAGTAGGGAAGACAGAAACATACCCCCATGCCCTCCCAACACATCACCCCATTCTCCATCTCCCTACAGCGGATATCCCAGCCTGCAGCCAGAGTGATCATCTTTTCAAAATTAGATCATATAATCATGGCTCCAAACCTTTCCCTCTGCATTGAAAGCAAAACCCAGGCTCCTAACTGTAGCCTGCAGAGCTCTGCCAGCCACAGGCCCCTGCCAGCCCCTGCTCTCCCACTAGCACAGTGAACTTGGCCCGGCTTTGCTTTTCGCTGCTTCTCGCCCAGGTTACCCCACCTCTCAGGCCTCATGCGCGGACTGCTCTCTGTACACGGAAGCCTTGTTCCTCTCTCCATGCTGAGCTCTCTCAGATTTTACGTATGGCTAAAGTATTCACTCCATTACTGTTTACCATTTTATCCTACCTGAATAGTCTACACTGAAGTTACTACTATCTGACACCTTTTACTTGCTTGTTTGTTCACTATCTGCCTCTGTCAATAGAATGTGAGCTGCTTGTAAGAGGGGACTTCTACGTCTCATTCATTTTTGTTTTTTTGAGACTGAGTTTCGCTCTTGTTACCCAGGCTGGAGTGCAATGGTGCGATCTCGGCTCACCACAGCCTCCGCCTCCCGGGTTTAAGCAATTCTCCTGCCTCACCCTCCTAAGTAGCTGGGAGTACAGGCTGTGCCACCATGCCCAGCTAAATTTTTTTTTGTATTTTTAGTAAAGATGGGGTTTCACCATGTTGACCAGGATGGTCTCGATCTCTTGACCTCGTGATCCACCTGCCTCGGCCTCCTATAGTGCTGGGATTATAGGCGTGAGCCACTGCGCCTGGCCCTTTGTCTCATTCTTTATTCCCAAAATGCTTAGAATAGTACCTAGCACCTAGGAAAAATTGAGTGAATAGTTGTTCAAAGAATAAAAGGTCTCTTCTCAGTTTAAGTATCACCAGTAGTCATGTGATATCAAAGGACGGATAACAAAACAAGTGTGCTTGGCCAAGCCTGTCGCACAGACCCTGGCAGGAGGAGAGCACCTTCACAGAGCGAGGGGCTGGGCTTGAGGGGAGCTGCCCTCTGACTCCCAGCTTGGCCATTGATTCTCTGTGACCTTGAGACATTACTGATGTTTTATGGGCCATGAGTTTCTCCTCTTTGGTACCAGAGGCTTATATTTGTTGTTCTCCAAGTGTTCTTTCTGCCCAGGAACTCCATGTCTCTATATTCAGCACACAGAGTAAGTTAAACACTTGTCAGAGTGTATTGCTTTTTTATTGCAGTAAGGAACTAGAGGGCTTGGTAAACCGAACAAACAACAACAACAAAGAAGTGTCAGCGTCTCAAGCCTATGAAATGTGCTAATATATTAATGTAGTAGGTGATATTTCTTGACACCTTCATACTCCTAACCTCCTCAGAACATACTTTCCTTACCAAGACATAGATTGTGCAGAGAAGGTAGGAAACTTCCCTAGGGTCATACATAACAAATCAAGAACTGCCAGGAAAACAATTTCTTACTGTAGCATACGTATGTGTGTATTACTGTAGAATATGCATGCATATATTTTCTCTATAAACATATTTAATGGGCTCTGGGGTAGATATGGAAATGAAATTATACGGGCTACACAGATGAGGTTAATGGGTCTGCATAGACATTGTGCTATGGTGGCATGTTCAAGCTTGCTTTTTGGTAAGCCGTGGCTAGATACTGGATTTTCTTCACACCTGAGTCCTCACTGGAACCTTCCCAAAGGGAAGGCTGCAGAGTTCTGGTGGTGAGCTCACATACATGTTGCATCACTTGCTTTGGTTCAAGAACTTGGTCCATCCCTACCAGCCATGTGACCTTAAATGAGGTACTCACCATCTCTAAGCCTCAGTTTCCTCATCTCTAAGAATGAAGATGAGAAAAGTAACATGAATGATACCCACATCATTGGAATAATAAAAAGTGTTTGAAAATTGTGCTCTTTATAACTTTTCAGTTTAACCCTAAGTTGTTTTGAAATTACAGGGGTAGCTTTCTGAACATAATTTTCAACCTCTTATTATTTGCTGAGAAGAGGGAGTGGGTATATGCTGGCATTTTTCCGTCTGTTTGTGTGTGTCTCAGATCAGATTAGAAATACCAAGCCGCGTGCTTTCTGTGTGGTAGCGGTGATTTCACAGAGAAGATATGAAACTTTCTAAAACTGGTAAATCATAATCTTGGAATGAGGCAGTGGACATGTTTTAGCCTCTGAACAAAACAAAAAAATATAAACACAACAGAATTCCTCCACTCTGCCACTTATTTGTGGAGAGGCCATCATCAGGGAAGGTAACCTGAAACTGCATCTCATTTTCTTCTCTGCAAAATAGCTAATATGTTGACCTAACATTATGCATACCTAGAGTGGGGCTGGACATAGTGGCTACTATTATTTAAAGAGCCTATCCCCCTGCAGGCAGAACTAGAGAGTATATGCCCGTGGGAGCCAGGTATACAGTACTCTGAAAAAGGGAAACTACTTCTAGTTAGGTGAAAACCTTTCCAGAGGATTTCTGTGGAAAACTACCTCTTCTTTGTAGACGCAACATCGGTAGGAGTCATTCTGAGTTGAGGGAAGTGATGGGGAAAGATACAGAGGGAATATTGACCCTCAGAGAATGAGGGAGACATTGTAGGAATAAAAGAGTTAAAAGTTCTTGCTGCTAATTTCAGATAAGGAGTCACAGAGGATGAAAAGGAAAGAAGGAAGGAAGGAAGGAAGGAAAGGAGGGAGAGGGAGGGAGGGAGGGAAACGGGAAGGAGAAGGAGAGAGGAGGGGGCGAGGGAAGGAGACAGATGGAGATCTTCCTGCGTTTCAGATATTTCCCAGCATGCTTCTGCAGATTAACTCATCTCCTTTCACTAAATGAAGACATTTGAACTGGAGAGTGATATACATGGAAGGTTAGCCACGTGGATGGAGGTAGAAAGAACCCACTGAGTCTGGAGAAGACCACAGAGAGAGACTAGGTAGGCATATATCTTAGTGGTCTAGGGAAGAGTTAAGAAGCATGGAGGTGGCAGGTCATAGGAATAGAAAGATAGATAAAGACATAAACGCTTAGATGAAATCACAGGTACTGGCTGGTGAGTTATTTGTTTCAATGAACCAAGTAGAGTCTAGAACAGTGCTGTCCAATAGAAATATAGCACAAGCCACATGGGCAATTTAAAATTTTCTAATAGCCACATGTTAAATATGAAAAGAAACAGGTGGAATTAATTTTAACAATATGTTATATTTATGCCAAGATATCTAAAATAGTATTATTTTAACATCTAATTGGTAAAAAATAAAATTTGGTGCATATTTGCATTTACCGCACATTTTAATTCACTTTGATTGCATTTTAAGAGTTGAATAGTCACTTACAGCTAATGGCTACCATAGACCCAGACACACAGGTGTAAAATGTCTTCAATCCCGAATAAGAGTGAAAATGCAAGAACCATTAACAGAAAGATCAGAATTAAGAAACCGGAGGATCACTTGATTCTGGTAGGGAGGAAGGTACCAGATTTTGTAACAGACATGTTGATTTTGAGATATTAAGGGGGCATTGAAGTCAACTGGCTGTATTAAAGCCTGAGGTCAGAGGTCAGCAGTCACAGGGTGATGAGAGACCAGAGGAGTCAGCAACAGCGGAGGCTGGGTTCTGCCTGTCAAATGGTATACTGGGGACCCAGGCCAAAGTGATATGTATAAAAAGGCTGTAGGTGCTGAAGATGGAGGGAAGGGTGAGGTGATAAGAAACACCTGGAGTGCAGAGAGTGTCCGGACCTCACAGCTTCATGTGAGGGCAGAGAGCAAAGGCTCTGAGCAGCAGCCACACAAACGTGGCCTAGCGCCTCTCAGCAGCTCCAAGGATGGCTTATCATTAGGCATATCAGATCCTCACACTCTGAAAGGTGTGTGTAAAGCACAGAGAGGGTCTAGAGCCCCTGCAGCCAAGAGTGAAGGACCAGGCAGCAAAAGAATCATGACCCATCATCCCCACTGATGCTTAGAACAATAGCAACCCCCAATGATAACAGCTGCCACCTGCTAATGGCTGGCACTAGGCCACGCACCACTGTTCGATATAGATGACAAAATACATAATACATATGGAGGTCTACCTTTGGATATATATATTTCAGATACACATTTATTTACATATGTGTTTATTACATGTTTATATACAGTTGTGTGTCACTCAACAATGATACATTCTGAGAAATGTGTTGTTAGGTGATGTTGTCATGTGTGAACATCAGAGTGTGCTTACATAGGCGTAGACGGTGCAGACAACTGCACACCTAGGCTAGATGTATAACGTGTTGCTCTACTGAATACTGTAGGCAACTCTGATACAATGGTGAATAGTTTTGTATCTCAACATACCTAAATATGAAAAGTAAAGGTAAAAATACAAGATAAAAGATAAAACATGGACTGGGCACACTGGGTCACACCTGTAATCCCAGCTAATAGAGAGGCTGAGGCACAAGAATCACGTGAAACCCGGAAGTGGAGGTTGCAGTGAGCTGAGATTACAGCACTGTACTCCAGCCTGGGCAATAAAGTGAGGCTTGGTCTTAAAAAACAAAAAGATAAAAAAATGTACACTCTATAGGGCACTTACCATGAGCAGAGCTTTCAGGACTGAACGTTGTTCTAGGTGAGGCAGAGAGTGAATGGTAGTGCATGTGAAGGTCTAGGAAATTACAAAATGCTACCGTACACTTTATAAACACTGCACACTTAGGCTACACTAAATCTAGAAAAATATTATTTTCTTCAATAATAAATTAATTTACTGTAACTTTCTCACTTTATAAAAATTTGCATTTTTAACCACTTACTGTTTTGTAATAACACAACTTAAAACACAAACACATTGCACAACTGTACAAAAATATTTTGTTTCTTTTACCTTCATTCTATAAGGTCTTTTCTGTTCTTTAATTTTAGTTTTAAACTTTTTTTGTTAAAAATAAAGACAAATGGCTGGGCACATTGGCTCACGCCCGCAATCCCAGCACTTTGGGAGGCTGAGGACAGCAGATCACTAGATCAAGAGTTCATTACCAGCCTGGCCAACAGGGTGAAAATCCATCCCTACTAATAATACAAAAATTAGCTGGGTGTGATGGCTGTGCCTGTAATCCCAGCTACTTGGGAGCCTGAGGCAGGAGAGTCGCTTGAACCCGAGAAGTGGAGGCTGCAGTGAGCAGAGATTGCGCATTGCACTCCAGCCTAGGTGACAGAGCAAGGCTCAGTCTCAAAAAAATAATAATAATAATGAATAATAACAATAAGATAAAGACAAATACACATACTAGCCTAGTCCTGAACAGCATCAAGATTATCATCATCACATCTTGTCCCACTGGAAGGTCTTCAAAGGTAGTAACATGCATGAAGCTTTTGACTGATGCTAACAATGCCTTCTTCTGGAATTCCCCCAGAAGGGCCTGCCTGAGGCTGTTTCACGTTTGTTTTAAATAAGTAGAAGCAGTACACTCTAAAATACCGATAAAAAATAGTATAATAAATGCATAAACCAGGAACACAGTCATTTATTATTATTATAAAGTATTATGAACCCTACATAATTAAATATGCCATACTTTTATAAATCTGGCAATGAAGTAGGTTTGTTTACACCATGTACACATGAGTAATTCATTGCACAATAACTTGACAAAGACTACTACATTGCTAGGCTGTACCCATCAAACCACTATCTACATTAGGCATTTATCCTAATGCTATCCCCCCCTTAGCTCCCTACCCGCAGCCAACAGGCGCCAGTGTGCGATGTTCCCCTCCCTGTGTCCATGTGTTTTCATTGTTCGACTCCCACTTGTGAGTGAGAACATGCAGTGTTTGGTTTTCCATTCCTGTGTTAGCTTGCTGAGAATAATAGTTTCCACCTCCACCCATATCTCTACAAAGGACATAAACTCATCCTTTTTATGGCTGCATAGTATTCCACGAAGGTCTTACACAAAGGATAGGATTCTAGGTAGATCTAACTTCAAAGCCCATGCTTTTAAAGTGACAGACGCATGTCAAGAGAGAATGAAGGAAAAGCAGGATCAGGAGACCTTGAGTCCAGATACTTATGCTCTATGTGATGGTTCTGCCCAGTGAGGAGGGAGATTTTCACTGAACAGAACATACTGTATGTAGTTGATTACAAATATCATATGTATCCACGTGTAGAATAAACTCTTACCTATATATTAATGTATGTGAGATATATACATATATATACATATATATATATATATATATGTATATATGCACTTTACATGTTCTTTTCAGGTTTCTAAATATTCTTTATGTAGGAGACACTTAAATGTGAAAAGAGGAAAAGGAAAGCTGTTAACACTAGCCCAGCTTTTGAATCTAACGGCCGCAATGGGACAGGCTTTGTGAGAAGTATTTGCATTTCCTAGTAGACACAAATTACAAAACCATCCGAGCTAATCCTTAGAATCCCATTGAGGTATAGGTTATTACCAAGGAAAAAACCGCAAATTCAGAGAGGTTAAGTAAAGTAAGAACCATGTAACCCTGTCTGTATCTGTAGAATTACACACAAATCTAGTAAAACCTGTTATGGTTAAATCCCACTGCATGGAAATACGAAAACAATCCTTGCTTAAGTCAGCCTGTCTCCAGCTGCCCAGACGCCAGTTAGACAACATTCGCGTGAACTGAGCCAAGCCTAGTCTGGATTTTAGCTAGTAAACCAGTATTATATAGACACAGTCCAAAGCCACTCAAAAGCTATGTGGGCAATCATTCCATAAGTTGCCCCCCAAAATAAAGAGCTAAATCTTTCTGTGAATGCATCATTGACAAGGAAAAGGAATCAGATAAGAAGAAAATCGGAAACAAAGTTGCCGACACGGTAACGATCTATCTCTATATTCAGCAGAACTTTTGGATTAGAATTTAGAAAGGCTAAAACGTCAGGATATTGAAGCAGTTGCAGAATCCATCTTAAGAGTGTTGAGGCTGGGAGATAGGGAGAAAGAGAGGGAGGAAAGGAGGGAAAATCCTCTGGGGAATTGCCCTTGAATCAGAAACCTGCTTCATTTTTAATCCTGAGTAAATGAAGACAGATTCTCAACATGGAGACATTATCTTAGGTATGTAACACTTGTTGATCTTCTCAAGAGCCACACATTATGATGCTGAAAAACAAGAGCCCATGATACTGTCTCACAACCATTTAAAATATTCCTCCCTTCTTAAAGGAAGGCAGGGATATGGTGGCAATGGGAGCTCAGAGTTGGCAATTTCTTGGCAGGCAAGAAGCCCAGCAGGGATGAATTCTTAGGTGATAAAACTGAAATACAAATTTCTTTTTCAAGTGGAACTTTTCTAACTCGGTGAGTTCTTCAAAAACCGCAACTGGGTCATATTTATTTCTGAATACCTCTAGAGCCATTTTAGTGACTGGAACAGAATAGGTGCCCTCACCCCCCCCAATTTGCTTGGATATGAAAATCCTGTGAGAATACAGTCTAACAAAGTACTCTGAAGACAATAATTGGAATTCTTACGTGAGGCAGAGAAAGGTGATGGGGCATGGTAGCTCACACCTTTAATCCTAGCACTTTGGGAGGCTGAGGCTGGAGGACTGCTTGAGCCAAAGGGGTCAAGGCTGCGGAGCTATGATTGTGCCACTGCACTCCAGCCTGTGTGACAGAGTGGGACTCTGTCAAAAAAAAAAAAAAAAAAAAAAAAAGAAAACAAAAGACAAGAAAAAGCTTAGGTGTGGTGCAATTACAACAAGGTAAAAGCAAACAAAACCCCAGAACAGAACATCTTAAAACAACACGCTTTCATTTCTCAAGTGGGCCAGGTATTTTCCATGAATTGGCTGGAGGCTCTGTGTTGTCCTCTCTCTTCAGCACCCGGAGTGACAGAGTTGCACCTCTCTTAAGTGTTGCTGCCACCTTGGCAGATGGAAAGACAGCTCTGGAGTACACACTGCAGTCTGGGAGTGACACATGACGCTTCTGCTTACAGCCCATGGCCCTGAATGCAATCCCCAGAGGACCAGAACGGTTTTTTGGTTTTTGGTTTTTGTTTTTTTTTTGAGACAAAGTTTCACTCCTTTCACCCAGGCTGGAGTGCAGTGGCATGATCTCCACTCACTGTAACCTCCGCTTCCAGGATTCAAGCGATCCTCCTGCCTCAGCCTGCCAAATAGCCGGAATTACAGGCACCCGACACCATGCCCGGCTAATTTTGTATTTGTAGTACAGATGGGGTTTCACTACATTGGCCAGGCTGGTCTTGAACTCTTGACCTCAGGTGATCCACCGGCCTCTTCCTCCCAAAGGGCTGTGATTACAGGCATGAGCCACCGCTCTCAGCCAGGAAGTTTAATCCTACCGTGGGCTTGGAAGGTGAAGAGACAGAAGCAATTGGTGCGTAGCCTCCGGGTCTATCAGCCAGTGAGAACACAACAAACCAACCAACAAACAAAAAACAGAAAAGGGAAAAAATAAAAGAAAGATATCACATCCAAAAAAAGAATTGAAATCAAATGGTATACTGGCAATATTGTATTTCCTTTTTTATCTACTCTAAAATGAATCATTCCTTAAGGCATGGGCACACCAAAGAAAAATCCATGAACTATTTTTAAACTTGTAACTTTATTTATAGATCCTTATGTAATCATGAATATGAATATCCTGAATTTTAGTTTCAGCTAACATCGAATATTTGTTTAATATCAAAATTAGCTTTACTATTTAGTTAATATTATAGTTTCAGTGTTAGTTCATGCTAATGTCAACATCAACTGATGAGTAAATATTTGGAGAGTGTTATTTTATTCCCTTTTTTTTGCAAAAGCAAAGCAAGTTTTCAAAATTAACTTTGTGATCAGTTACAAAGCCCTTATATACATGTGGATGAAACTGTCTCCATACACATGCTGCTGTGTAGCTAAAAATATTTTTATTGATACAACATCCCATTTAACGTTGTTTTTATAAATCGGTAGCCTCTGAAATAGCGTGCATATGTGTGTTTTTGTGTACATGTATTTTTAATGGAAAAAGCTAACTATAAAAACTTTAAAGGAGTTTATTCTGAGCTAATATAAGTGACTGTGGTCTGGGTAAAATATAACCCAAGAAGCCCCAAGTAAGTGGTCCTGAAGTAATTGGGTTATTGTTTGGTTTTATACATTTTAGGGAGACAGAAGTTACAGGCAAACACACAATTCAATACATGGAAAGTATACATTGGTTTGTCCTGAAAAGGTGGGACATCTTGAGTCAGGGGCTTAATAGGTTTTAGGTGGATTAAGAGATTCTTTAATTTGCAATGGGTTAAAGGAGTAAAGCTTTGTCTAAAAATTTGGAGTTAGCAGAAAGAAATATTTAAGAAAAGGAGATCTGTTTAACCAACACTGGGTGAGAATGACTTGTAGGGTATATGACTTAACCCTTGTCTGGCATGGTCTTAGGTTCTATTTATTGTTTAGTATCTTATTGTCATGAAGAGTTCTTTCTGTTCTTCTTTGTAACACTAATGCTGGTCAGTGGCGCCTAAATTCCAAAAGAGAGGTGTCATCACAAGGCATGTCTGACCTACCTTCCCGTGATGGCTGGGAATTCAGTTTTTCAGATTTCCCTAGAGTCCCCTTGATCAAGGGGTGAGGGGTCTTTTCAGAGTCTAGGGGATCTAAGGATTTTATGTTTGTTTACAGTATGAAATGGTACACCACTATGCACTGTTGACATATTTTTCCTCATGCCTTGAGGGCTGTCCTCCTCTCTGGCAGCTGGACAGTGAGGGCCATCGCCTCACTTTGGAAGTGCCCATGGCGGCAAGTGTTCTTTTGAGCCATCCTGCAGCTTCCTTTCTTTCCCACACTGACCTCTTCTGCTGCTGGATATTTTGTGTTTGAAATTGCTGTCAAAGATGTTCAGGATGGTGCATGAACTACAGCAAAGAACCAAAGAGAGAGTATTCACAACTCTGGATGTTAAATATGCATTTTAAGATAGCTTGATGTGTTTTCTGAGAAAGATGGAGGAAGCATTAGCAATGACTGGGCAGTCAGAGCTGGGTAGAAGTCCTCTGATATTATGAAGGACTTTAAACATCCTAGTAGCTGGGAAAGATTAACCAAGGAATGAATGAAAAGAGCTAGAAGAACAGATTGCCCCAGGGCAGTTTATGACTACAGGCAATTTGAATGCATCTCTACAGGGTCTGCTAAGACCATTATAGTCCTGATTGATTAGCACCAGAAAAGCATTTCTACTTCCTGCTAAATGGAGGATGGCTGTTCTGTGCAATCTCAGAGGATTGTTTAATCTACACGTGTGTACTCCAGGTGCCACAGAATTCTATGTCCTTGATTTGACAATTCAGGTCTGTGCTGTCTTCCCGATACTATGCATTTCACAGTCTGAATATGAGGGTCTGAATATCTTTGTCACTGAGCAACAGTGTTCACGTATGTAAACCTGCTCATTGCACCTGCTCCTTGCTATTTTGGTCAGGGCAAGTATAACGCCTCCTCCAGTCATTCATCAGTACCCTTGGGTTTTGGTGGGTGTGCCTCAGGGCAATGCTAATTTCATTTCTCATCCTCCACCGAGCCTGAATACACAGTTTACCTAAAGGTTAAGAATTATGAGTATAATTAAGAGGATGGAGCAATTCCACTACATTAACATTAATAGTGCATGGAAAGCACTCCCCATGGCTTCATTTTTTAAGCTGTAGCCATTTTCATGTCTATCCTGTCTCTCCTATTTTTTCTTCCTGCACCACTTAATGAAAATCTAATGGTAGCAATGGCACCTATGTTGACAAAAGGGAGACAGTGATCATTGTTCCTGCTTGTCTCTTTCTCATTTCTCCTGTAAGGGAAGCTAAGAGTGGCATCCTGGAGATATGTTTGCTTTACTGAGCAAAGGCAGTCCTTGGGAGAAAAGACCCAGAGGATGAGGAATTGTCAAGAAAGCTCTACCGCAGATGAATATGATGGAACTGGTTCATCAAATGATAAAATGTGAACTTTTCTTTCATCCTTGAATTGAAAGGTCCTTACAGGAGAGAGTGAATGTTATAAAGGTTAAATGTAAGTGACTGATGGTGATGTATCAGGGAATTCCCTGGTCTTGTAAGGCTGTCTGGTATCAGGCTCTCTTAGCCTGCTTCAATTTATACACAGCCATGAGGGCCTCAGACCCATCCGTTAAAGCATGCTGTAGTCATACATTTAGCCAGGAAAATCCTTTGGCATCAGGGGCTTCCACAGTGATCTGGCCAAGAAGTTCCCCTAGGTTACGGGTCTCTCCCTGAGGGAGGCATAAGTGGCAGAGTAGCTGAGAGAGCTGAAGCAGCTGACAGGAAGGTTTGGGACCAGCTGTTTAGCATGACAAGCATTCCAGAGGCATTGAGGGGCAAGGAGCAAATTGAGCACGTGTTGAATCATTAGTGGAAAGAAAGAAGTTGCCCTGGAAACTGCATATCGGGGAGTGAGGCCTTCGTAATGGCTCGACTTGCCAAGCTCCATTCTATCTTTGCTCTTGATCCCCTCCACAGGCCGTCCCTGCTACGCTGTGCGTGAGCTCAGGAATTCTCCAGGGATGCAACACAGGAAGGGTTTACGTGGGAAGTGGATGGACTTTGTAAAAACGTCATTTTTGTCTATTTTAATGTGTTATAAAAGTATATATACCATTAGCACTTAAAGTTTATAATTTCAAATCTCTTGTTACTAGAAGAGTAGTGTACGTTAAAAAGAAGTTAGTAATCGGCATCAATTAAAGAGATTTGGTTTAAGTGGCTATTCAGGTAGAAATGGAAATGAACTGGAAGCTGATTCTTGAATGAGGGAAGGGATGAGGAAAGGTTAGGAAGTGCTAGAATATTTCTCCTTCCTCAGACACATCTTTTAAGGATGTACCTTTAAGTCTTACTCACTTGTCTCCCCACTTCCAGAGATGCCTTCTTCCTGCAGTGCTGCTGATAACATTACACTTTGCTTTCCCAGCTCTGCCTCCTCTGTGAAGGCCACCCTGATTTATTGAGAATGATGCACTATGTATTCTTTCTGCTCCCTTTTTACATTGTTCACATTTTTATTGAATTATTCACTCACTTTTATTTCAGCCAGTTGCACACCTAGAGATGTTATGCAAATGATATTCATTTTTATATCCTCAGGGACCAGACCTGCATTTCGGAGACATTAACTGATTAGGTTTGAACACAGTTATTCAGATCCTTTCTTATCAAAGTCCTCAATAAGCACTGCAGTCGCCAAATCCCATGGCGATACTAGGAGATCATTTCTTGATTTAGTGGCATTTGACACAGTTGACCATGTCCTACTTTTGAAATACTTGTTATACTTAACTTCCAGGATACAATACTCTCCAGTGTAGCCTTGTCTCTGACTATAACTCTGCTATCTTGGCTTCTCCCACATTAAACAAGAAGGAGGTCTTAGGGCTCAGCCCAGGTTTGTCTTCTTCATCTATGCATTCTTCTTGGATTGCCATTCAGTCACATGCTGGAGAATCTCAAATTTAGATCTCTAGTCAAGATTCCTTTTCTGAATATAGGATGCATATATCCACCTGCCTACTGGTCTTATGATGTCCAAAAATAATTTCCTGATCTTCTTCCTCCAAATGTGCTCCTCCAACATTCTTTCCCAGACTTTGTAAATAGCAACTCATTCTTCCGGATGCTCAGACCAAAAATCCTAGGAGTTATCTTTGATTCCTCTTTTTTTCCATACTTTATCATAATAACATTCCAAATCCAACTGGATATCTTCGATATAGATGCAAAATTTAAGCACTGTGTTCACTACCCTGGCCATTACCAGGCCCAAGATGCATCATCTGTCATTTCGATTGTTAACATTGTTTCTTCCCAAACAGCTTTCAGTTTGTTATTAACATGGAAAGACAAACATCCCACAACGTGTGTGTGTTTCCTCCTGACTTCAGTAATCGAAGCCCATGCCCACCCCCATTTCGCTACTCAGAGCAAGACCAGGGGCCCGCTCAGGCCTTCTATTCTCTGGACCCATTGGATCTCTCTACATTCTGCTGACATTTGCGTTCTTTTTCTTTTCCTTTCCTTTTTTATTTTAATAACAGTTATGTTGGTGAATATGAAGTGTTTCTCACTGTGGTTTTGATTTTCCTTCTTTAATAATTAATGATGTCAGGTATCTTTTCATGTACTTGCTGGCCATCTGTGTGTCTTCTGACCTTTGATCTTGTGTAATTGAGTTGTTTGTCTTTTTGTTGTTGTGTGCTATAAGAGTTCTTTATCTTGGGTACAAGACTTTTATCAGACATATGATTGATTGCAAATCTTTTTTCCCATTCTGTCTGTCATTTCACTTTATCGATATTGTCCTTTGATGTAAAGTCTCTAATTTTGAGGAAGCCCAATTTATCTACTTTTTTTTCTTTTGTTGTTTGTACTTTTGATGTCAAAACTGAAATACACCGTGGAGTTTTCAAACTTGTTCCCCTGACTGCAAATCTCTTTTCCAGTTTACCATGTCTTGTTCCTTCACCTCTTTCAAAACTCTGTATAAACAGAACTTCTTAGCAGGCTTTATTTATATTCACTCTAGAAATTTAAAATTGCATTTTTGCTGGACACAGCAACCCTGGGCCCCCTTTTTCTGCTTTATTTTTCCTCAGCACTTATTTTCATATGATATAATTTGCTTACTTATGTAGGCAGGTTTTTAGTTAAGCTTCCTAAGTCAGAGATTAGTGTCTGGTAATGTGTGATTGTATTCTCCATGCCCAGAGCACAACTTGAAACAAAGGAGGTGCTCAATACCCCCGACTGGCAGAGGGGTTCAGCCTGTCACCGCAGGCCTGATTCTTCCTGTATAAAAGGAGTTTCATCTGCCCTTCCTCGCCCATCCTTGACCTCAACTATTACTTTATCATTGGTATAATTATTAGCATAATTGTCACTACCAGGAAATATTTAGAAAGGTTCCACCACTTCATGGTGTTAAGCTAAGCATAGAAGCACATGTCTGAGATTTCCCAAGACAATCCGGGCGCTGTGGTTCAAGCCTGTAATCCCAGCACTTTGGGAGGCCGAGGCGGGTGGATCACGAGGTCAAGAGATCGAGACCATCCTGGTCAACATGGTGAAACCCCGTCTCTACTAAAAATACAAAAAACATT
>NW_016107482.1:2205069-2221534 GCF_001604975.1 Cebus imitator | reverse complement strand
AAAAAAAAAAAAAAGCTGGATGTGGTGGTACACACCTGTAATCCCAGCTACTCGGGAGGCGGAGGCAGAAGAATCACTTGAACCCGGGAGGCGGAGGTTGCGGTGAGCCAAGATCTTGTCATCACTCTCCAGCCTGGGTAAAAAGAGCAAAACTCTGTCTCAAAAAAAAAAGAGAATGTAATCCAATAATCCAATTTTTGTTTTCAAAAAATATAGGCATAGGAAACAGCAATTCTACATTATTGCTTCTGATCTGAGTGACATTATGTCAATGGCATGGTTTTTCTGAACCACAGTTTTCTCAGCTGTAAAATGAGGTTGTTGTGAGGATTAAAGAAAATTATTTTTTTAAAGAGGAAGGAGGAAAAAAATGTAATAATGCAATACTCATGGTGCTTTAATTTAATTTCAGTGATCTTTCAAGATTTTACAAAAAAATAGAATTTTCTGGGTTCTTTGTTTATCTCTTTTGTTTTAGGAATGTGCTATGAATGCTAACTTTAATCTTAGAGACTCTTTTATTTATTTATTTTTATTTATTTATTTTTTTGAGATGGAGTCTTGCTCTGTTGCCCAGACCGGAGTGCAGTGGCATGATATCACCCCACTGCAACTTCTGCCTCCAGGGTTCAAGCAATTCTCCCACCTCAGCCTCCAAAGTAGCTGGAATTACAGGCATGCACCACCATGCCTGGCTAGTTTTTGTGTTTTTAGTAGAGACAGGGTTTCACCATGTTGGCCAGGCTGGTCTCGAACTCCTGACCTCAGGTGATCCTCCTGCCTCGGCGTCCCAAGTTGTTGGAATTACAGGCATGAACCACCACACCCAGCCAAGACTCCTTTAAAGAAGGCCCAAAGACCACCATTTTGGATATACACAATGAGACTTGTGCACATGGGCTAAAGATGCCATCACAAAGCTCCACAAACTGGTAGCTTAAACAACAGAAATTTGTTTTTCCTCCTTACATTCTAGAAACAAGGTCAAGGTGTGAGCAGGATTGGTTTATTCCAAGACCTCTCTTCTTGGCTTGGTCTTGGCCACCCTCTTCTGATGGCTTCACAGGATCTCCCCTCTGTGAGCTTTTTCTCGAGCTTTGAGAAAGGTCAAATAGTAAACATTCTCTGGAGTGGGGCTTTTTAGGGGGCTAGCAAACTCATTCTGCTATTTTGAGTAGCTGTTAGGCTACTGTACTTGTGGAGCTATTGGTTTTCATCAGGGACCAGCCCTAACAGGGACCATGGGGGTTTCAAGGGACAGCAGAGACAAAGAAATAAGAAAAGACAAGTTAAGAGTGGGTAAAGTGGGGACCAGAGGACCAACAGGAGTATGGAGGTGGCGAAGGTCCTGACCTCTGGAGACCAACACCATTTATTGTGCAACACAAAGCAAAAATGTGGTAGGGGTGTTGGGGCAGATAAGGGAATTGTGTGTCAGGCAGGCGATCTATAGCTAGGGCGGTTTGGTGTTTCCTTTGTGGCATACAGAATAAATTCCATTCTAGGTTTAATCATTAAACATGCTAGAGGGTTCGTAGATAGGAGCCAGCAAGTCTGGTCACCTTCTTGTGCTTCCAAGACGTGTTCCTTCCTTGAGCATGGGGCGTGGCATTCCATAAGCTCTTTCTTTCTGAGCCAGAGAAGCAGCCATGCCACAGCCTTCCTTCCAGCAGTTTTCAAGGCTGCCATGGAGCTAAGTAAAAGAAGAAGAGAACAGGGAAAGTTAAAGTACCGTAAGCCTTGCCATCATTACTGAGATTCAGCAATTTTTACTAAAGGCTCCTTAGATGGAGCCTTTGGTTATTTCACAAGCCTTTGGTTATTTTCCAGAGATTTGAAAAAGTTAATTTTTTTAAGGTAGGGGGTGATTTTATTGTTGTGTATATCTAATAAATATGTGTGATACTAAGGTTTGAGTGCTATTATTTTGTACTGTTGATCACAGCATTTAAAACATCTGATACTGTATTATTCTAGGACACATTTTTGCAATTAAATTTATTTTAATTAAAATGATCATGAATAAAACTTTAAATTAATTGAAAAAAAGAAAAAGTTAATTTTTGACAATTTTGAATAGCGCTCTTATTGTTTCTATGAAGGTGCAAATTGTTGGAGGCCCTCCCTCCACCATCTGGAAATGCTTCTGTTACTGGGAAGTGTGGGGCTTCTCAGTTCTTGTCTTTGTAGAAGACATCATTCAGCCAAGACACCAATTAGTAAAGTAAGTAGAAAGGTTTGTTAATGGAATAAAAGTGCACTGCTAGAGAGGAGCAGGCTGACATGGCTGGGAATAGCCCCAAGACTTTTGCGCTGCAGTTTTTATCCTGTTGAGCTGTTTCTCTAAGTTCTCACTTGTCTTAAGTCTCTGCCTTTTTATTTGTCTAGTTTCCCATTTCTGTCTTACATCTCCATTTTTGTTCCCATCTAGTTCTCACCCAGGTTTGTGGGATCATTCCTTACTGTCATTTGGTGCACATCCCTGGGGTCTAGTGATTAATAGGAATCGGCCTAATGACGGTATAGGTCATGACTGGCTCTCCAGGAAGGCTGCATAGGAGTTAAACCTGTACTGACTGTGCCTGTGTATGTCAGGAATTTCTCCTTTATGCTTTCTCCTTTCTTATCAGCATGCAGCTACCTACATTCTGACGATTTAGCAGAGAATGAGCAGTTACTGGGTGCCTTAAGTGGCATTTCAGGGCATTCCTCTCTGCATAGCCATCACCCCTCCTCTCTACTAATACCTAACTGCATGTTTCACGGGGTCTCTAAGACATGAGATTTTTCAGAGCTTCCTCCCCTACAGGCTTCCTTTCCTGCTGGTGCCTATCGGCCTGCTCTAACACTTCCAGAATGTGAGGATTTGGACCGAGTGTAGGATTTGATACTCAGCTTTGTTAAATGTTATGTCCTATGATGAGAGCTGACTGGCCCAACAAGAACTCCTGAGCTGAGGGTGGAAATGTGGGAACTACAGCAAATGAAATCTCCTGTTAAGAAAAGGAGAGGCCAGGAAAGGAATGCACCATTCTTGTCATGGCCTTTTCTCCGACTGTCTTTGAGCTAGCTATTTGGCTTCTCCGGGCTCTTTCCATGCTCATCTTTACTCCAGCTCCGATTGCATGGTAACTCAGATGTCCCTTCTGTCTCTTCACCAGAAAATGAATTATCTCAAGGGCAAGACAAATGTCTCATTGCCTCGTTGCATCCCTGTAGCTCAGCACAATGCTTAGTATGCTATAGGTACTCCATAAATGTTTATGAAGTAAAGCCAACCACAAACACCTTTCACTTCAGAATCTCAAACATAAGATAGGGAGGGCATGATAAACTCTGCAACAAACCTGTGCCGGGCAGGAAAGCAGAAAGGGAACTGTCAGCTCCACCCACATCTTCTTTATTGGAGGGATGAGTGGCCAGAGGCAAAGTCACAGAAGACAGGCAGGCGTTGACAAGGCACAGAGGTATGCAGCAACTTCTGGTTTGGGAGGTGCCTCAGTGGTAAGCGGGATAAATAAAACTGGTAAGTGACGGATCTCCTCAAGGAGCTGAGCTGAGCTGAGAGCTAGCTTTGGCTGCTTATGCACACATCAGGAAAGCAGTATTTGAAACCCGGGAGTCCTGTTCTTTATTAATACGAAGATTTGGCTGAGCCTCCTTATTTTTATTGTATTAAAAATAATCACTAACACCATTATCATCTCATCCCTTCTGATTCTGAAGCACTCTGACATTTATAAAACAATCACATATGTTGGCCTTTACAGCAGTCCTGGGAAAGGCAGAGGACAGACACCCTTTAATGTCTGTTTTAGAGGTGAAAAAACTGAGGCTAAGGAACTTTTTCCAAATCACTAATTATAATAAGTGACAGAGTTGATCCTAGAAACGAGAATGCCAGAATGCTAATGTTCCCATACCTTCTTTTTGGCCAGGGTCTCACTCTGTCATCCAGGTTGGAGTGCATTGGTACAATCACAGCTCACTGCAGCCTCCAGCTCCCTGACTCAAGTGATCCTCCCACCTCAGCCTCCTGAGTAGCTGGGACTGCAGGCAATGCCATGCCGGCTAATTTTTGTATTTTTTGTAGAGACAGGGTCTTGCCACGTTGCCTAGGCTGGTCTCAGATTCCTGGGCTTGAGTTATCTGCCCACCTCAGCCTCCCAAAGTGCTGAGATTATGGGCATGACACTACACTGGCCTCATATCTTCTTACTGTTTTCTTGAGTTCAAAGAAAATGCATTTTTTTGCTAATTTCTTAGGGTACATGGCTGTTTCTCTTCTCAGGAAGCTCAAGATTCCCCTGCCCCTGCAACTCTGCGGCTGTCTCTGTATTTTCATCTACTTTTTATCATATGGATATACTGCTTTCCAATTTTATTTGAAGGAATAGAAATTATCAGCTGACCCTCAAATGGACATGCAGAGAAAAAATGTAGTACTTCTAGTCAGATTTCCTGATTTTAATTTGTCAGCCAGATTCCTCTTCATCCCTCAAGATTCAGCATAAATGTCATATACTCTGGGAAGGTCTTCTTGGACTCCCTAGGCCAGATTAGTTTTCTCCTTTTGAAGTTTTCGTGGTATTCAGTACTTTTCTTTACAGAAACATTAGCATCACCCTCTGCAACCACTTCTCAAAACAGTGCATGTACTGTCCCTCTGCTGGTCTAAGTCACCTATGAGAGTACCATGTCAAGGAAAGTGAAGAAAGATTGTTCCCAACAGTGTTCCTGGAGCTTGTCCAAAGTCTGACGCATGTGGACTGCCAGCATTTTCCAAATCACAGACTCTGACTATTTCAGTTCTCAGACCTGGGTCTTAGAAGGGCTGCTTTCACTTTGGTTTTTCTAGGTCAGCAGCTTCTTGTTTACCAAGTCCAACATCTGGATCTCCTTGGGGGCATATGCTGTTGGCTACACCTCCCCCCGCCTAGGTATACGGCAGACTTTCTTCTTTCACTGCATGTCTCATAAATATTGGCTGCAAATGGGTCATTCAAATAATACGTGATAACAACTCTGTTATCAGATTTCTCCACAGCCCAGTGATGGTTGTGCTGGTTTGTTGCTGTTTTCCTTGCTGTTGCGTGTTCATGGAGTGATCTTCCTGAACTAATTCTGTCTATTCTGTTTTCCCGGCAGTTTTCAGTCTCTAAGTTCTCTTCCAGCTCTTGTTTTTGTGTTATGTTCTTGTTTTTATGTTTCAATCCCAATCCCCAGGGGTTATATCTGTGTCAGTATAATTTAGTGGCCAGCCAATGAGTGGTCAGACTTTAAAAAATGCTTTGCTGGCCGGGCGTGGTGGCTCACGCCTGTAATCCCAGCACTTTGGGAGGCTGAGGCGGGCGGATCAAGAGGTCAAGAGATCGAGACCATACTGGCCAACATGGTGAAACCCCGTCTCTACTAAAAATACAAAAATTAGCCAGGCATGGTGGCATGCGCCTGTGGTCCCAGCTACTCGGGAGGCTGAAGCAGAAGACTCTCTTGAACCCAGGAGGCGGAGGTTGCAGTGAGCTGAGATTGAGCCACTGCACTCCAGCCTGGTGACAGAAAAAAAAAAAAAAGCTTTGCTATGTATTTTCCTCTCTCTGCCAAGGGGACCTATGTGGATACCTTGAACTTCAAGCATTGTACAAGACAGCCTTAGCTTTTACTTCCTGCTTGTGCAGGGCCTCAAGGCCAGTCTTAGGTGAGTGACTGGTACTCTCTTCTTTCCGAGGTCTTTTTGGGTACATGCACATGAGTTCAACCTTTAAGACTCCCAGGAGTGTGTAGGAGATTTTCAGAGTCTCTCTGATCTTCTCCAAAATTTCCCATTAAATTCCACACCATGCTCTTCTTTGCTTCAACTAAAATCACAGCCTTACGCAGCGAAGATGCCATCAACAGTGTGCTGTCATTTTGGTCATGCACTGGAGTTAGCCCCGCTGTTCCCTAACCCAGCTGAGCTCTGACTTAAATTAAATAACCATCACACTGTGAGAACAGAGATTTGTTAGGGAAACACAACTTTAAACAAAGTGTTGATTGTGCTCTAATAATGGGGCTTTTAATTGAACTTCAAAAGTTCTCAGATATTTCAATTGTTTGCAAGAGTGCAGGCTTCTGGCTACTGGACCACTGAACTGGGAAGAAAGGGTAGGTGGAAGCAGCCCACACCCCACGTCTTCCCGAGGCTCAGTAGGTTCTCTCCAGTAGGCAATTTTCAGTTTCTTCTATGGCTTAGGTTAATTGCTAGAACTCTGAAATGGTTGATTTTAGTTATTTTGCCTGTATTTGTGTTGTTTTAGACAGAGAACTTACCGGTATCCTCACTCTGCAATTCTGGAAGAGGTAGTGAATTTATAATTTTGAACTTGTGTGTATTGGTAGGATTTTGAACGAATTGTACCACCTTACAGCTATGGAAAGGCTGTTGGCTAATTAATGGCACAAAAGTAGGATATAAACTATTTAGAAATTTAACCAAAAAATGTTTTAATTAATCTGCAAATATTTACTTATCTGTGAACAACTACAGGGATCATTATACATTTTCTCATCTATCTAAAGTGGTTTTTTAGGTTTGCGTTATTGCAGTTGGTGGCCATCGTAATGGGGTGTGTATGTCCTTGTGAACACCTTTTTGGGGTAAAATCAACTATTTTTAGAAACTGAAAGCAATCATTTTGGTGTTTCCTCCTACTAATCTCAGTTACTGAGGAGTATGCAGGGTGTGGCTGATTTACGAATCTCAGTTGTTTTGGGAGCGGTGTACCTCATTCTTCCACACACTATGCAGATTCTTTTCAGACTGGTTTCCTGGCCTATTGCTGGATTTTATTTTTATTTTTCTATTTTGAAATAATTCCATGATTTATTTGGCATTATAGGAAACAAGCCGGTGGTAATTATGTTTAAGTGGTTAGGTAAGCAAAGTCAAACTGTAAAACTTTTTTTTTTTTTATTAAAATTTTTTTCCATTATTTTTTGGAGGGAGAACGTGGTATTTGGTTACCTGAATAATTCTCAGATTTCTGAGATGTTGGCGCACCCCTCACCCAAGCAGTGTACACCACACACATTGCGTAGTCTTCTATCTCTCACCCTTTACCCTGAGTCCCCAAAGTCCATTGTATCATTCTTATGCCTTTGCATCCTTATCATTGCTCGCTTTTTAAATAAGGAAATCTATGAGGCATTTCTTACTAATTCCATTGATGTTTATTTTTCTGTTCTATTAATCACTAGAAGCAAGGGAATATCTGTGGCTTTGCTCATGTTAACTTTCGTCTCTCACTGAATTCTGGACACACTAAGTTGTATATGTGCTGCACTCACTTTATTAACCTCTTCATGACAAAAAAGAAAAAAAAAAGTCTTCTGGTCCCAAAATGGTTGGCAACTGAATGTTTATTGCCTGACTAATCACTTTACTTTATTGACTGAGTAATCATTTTATCTACACAATGCCACTGGGAGGTAGTAATTTGTGAAATACCACCTTGGACAATTCATTTTCTTTCTCTGCACAAGGCCTGGGGATGCTTCCAGCCAGATTGTGCTAAGGAATGTCATGTTTCCAAAGGATAAGGTTTATCTTCCATGAAACAGACCATTTGCAAAATTAATAGGTAAATTAGCAAAGTGCAACAGTCCATTAGACCCACTGTCAGGGTTTAGAATCTGGGTTGGAGAAAGGAAGCAAATGCTAAATGTGTAAACAGAAGTTCCCTGAAATGACAGCCGCTGTCATTCTGTGGTAGAGGATTGTGGCTGCTTAAACAAAGCCAGGAGAGTGCTCTTAACATGTGGTCCTGTCAAAGTCTCAATATATACTCATGAGGCAAATGCATGGGCTGTAAGACCAGAGCTAGGAATCACGGTTACTAAGTGTATGTTAAAAGCATTATACTGCAGGGAAAGTGTCAGAGCTTATTTCTACTAACCATTTCTTCATTTATTTGAAAAGTTTCTACTGAACACTTGCTGTGCTGAAATTTTAGTACTCCTTACCTTATGCCAAAACTCTGCTTATGGCCATCATTTTCCCCCTGGAGAACTGACTTTCTCATGTGGACTGGAAACAGCTGCCTTGCTAGCCAAAAAGTTATTGACTATTTTGGCTTAAGCACGGACTTTGCAATCAAATGAAATTTGAAGGCTGTGTGACCTTGGAAAGTTTTGAGGCTTGTTTCATTGTAAAGTGAGAAGGATCCCATCTTGCAGAGCAGTCATGTGATGATTAAATGAGAAAATCTATGCAATACTCATCATAGATAGCACTTACTTAGTTGTTAGTATGTACCAGGCAGTGTGCTAGGAGATCCACATGTATTATGTCATTTAATTTTCACAACAAACTTTAAGGTGGGAATTATTATGATTCACGGCTTACATTTGGTGAAACTGACGTTTAAGAGGTTGCACAAGTTGGCCAAGGTCACTGAGCTAGTGAGTGGTGAAAGTGGACTTGAGATCTATGACATCAGGCCCCAAAATCTCGACTTTTAATCACGAGGCCTTCCTAAGCTTACAGATGGTAGCCCTCAACAGATGCTGGGTTCCTTCCTTGTCTCTTATTACCACTTCCACCCCTCTTGTCTGCCATAGGAATTAAAATTCATCTGAGTGCTTTTCTAGCTAACCTCTGAGGCACACTATCTTCAAATTGGTTAATAAAGCTTGTTGATCTTCAAAATGTAAATTACTTGTGAGCCGAAGTGCCCCTGGATGAAAATCCCCTTGGATACTTCTTGTAATTCTGGCTGCCAAAGTGCAGGGGGTTCATTTCCCTTTTGCTTCTCATATAAATTAAAGGAGACACATTATTTCAATTTTCCTGCCTCAGATCTTGCCTTCTGCACTATTTTGGAGGCTGTGCAGAATAAATATTGTAAAATGGCTCATTTCTGCTTACACTTTGTTTCTTAGTACTCACATAGATCATCCCAATCACCTATAGAAATATTTGTGTCAAAGGCTAAGGCAGCTGATAAAATTTTTTCCTTGTAGGTTGTGAGACTGAGTACCCCAGCATCGCTTCATTGAAAGAAAAATAGTTACATTTGGTGTTTGTGATGACTTGAGGTAGTGAAAATATTTTTACTGCCAACAAAAGCAGTTTTATGATGCTCAATCCTGAATCACTAAAATCTGGATTTTCAGTAGAGAAAATTGCACTGCTTACAACTGAGGTTTTTAAAACGAATGCAATTTATTATCCAGGCAGTCTTCAGTGGCAGGTTTATCTATGTGGTTAATGCCTCTAAAGAGTCTGTAGACACCCAGTATCTAAAGTAAAAGTGTGTGTGTGTGTGTGTGTGTGTGTGTGTGTGTGTGTGTTACTGTGAGAACGAGGGAATGAATGGCACATAAGCTAAAATGCTGAACTCCTAAGTTATGTAAGGTTCAGAAGCCTCATGTTGTAATTATCTTGAGTCTTCTTCTTTTTTTTTTTGCTGTTTTTCCCTTCACTTTTTAAGCTTCTTATTCTATAATTAACTTTTCATAAATTTAGGTCATCTTCACAATTTTATTTTGAAGACCTCACAATTGTTTTAAAGTAGTTGATGTAATAGAATGTTGGACATAGGAGTTAACCGGTGGCCCATCTAATTCCAGAGTTTCTTGTCAAACATACCACCTTCTCCTACTCTTGAATAGAGACAGTAGTGTCTGGGGTGGATGGGAGAATTCAATTCAATCTTTTATTTGTTAGTGGCTTACTTTGGGCACAGCACTCAGCTATGTGCTGGCAACTGGGAAGAGGTACACAGACACGGGCTATTTCAGACCCGATTACTTCCCTTTAAAAAAAACTCATATATTTTGGAGGAGTGGGGTAGAGAAGGAGGCATGACCTCAAGAAATACTTAAAGGACAACATGACACTTATTTGAACAGCAGAAGGCTGGAAGCAAATTAGGCTTGTGGAGATTTAGAAAACTAAACTGAAGGGGTAAGAGGACACTTTGAGGTAGAGAGTGGTTTAACGGATGTGCTAAATACTTCCCAAAGATGGCTCTCACCTGTAGAGGAAGAAGCCCTGGTACTAGAGAGAGAAAGAGATGGAGCTTCCCCTGTGCTCCAGACGAGCCCAGCCTTGTCAACAGTCCTTTCCCACACAACAGACATGGAATGAAGTTGTCTTGGACATTCCAACCCCAACTGCCATCTGACTGCAGAAGTGTGGGAAACTCCAAGAAAGACTAGAAAAAGAATGTAGTCAGCCTGCAGAATTGTGAAAAATAATACAATAGTTCTTTAAAGCCACAACATATTTGGAGTGGTTTGCTATGCAGCAATAGATATGTTGAGGTTTGAAAATTTGATATAATCTAAACAAATAGGTCAGAAATATAAGCACCAGAAGTTGTGAGAAATAGTATGAAATTTACTGATTTTCAGATACAAGTTTTAAGTACGTTTTTAAAAATTCCAGATAAATTCTGTAAATCAGCACTGTCTAATAGAACTTCCTGAAATGGCAGAAATGTTCTTAGCTACACTGTTCATATGGCAGCCACTAGCCCTGTGGGTGTGGAGCACTTGAAATGCAGTTATTGAGAATGATCTTTTTATAATCCACAAGGTGAGCTGATAGGAGAGAACTTACCAGAGTTTGTGGCTATGTTCCTTCTAGGTTTGGCGTGTGATTAGTTGGGTACCTGGGGCTAGGGTGGCAATGGAAAGAAGTGCCATCGTGCCTGTAAATCTCTCTATGTCAGTGTCTCTCAAATCATGGTATGCAAGATTGGGGTACCTGTTAAAACATCTCCCACACAAGTTCTTCTGCTTGAAGCACCTGAGTGCTGCATTATAAGAGGAAGCCTGGCTTAGGTAGTGCAGGGGGAGTCTCTACACTTAGGTCTTCATTTAACAACCATTGAGTTTATCTAGATAGCTCTGGGTGGTGTTAACAGTGAGACTTTCCTGAACAGTTATTAAGCATTTCATTAGATATGTTTAACATTCTTCAAGACCCTTTAAATCTTACCTTTTTTTTCTTTAATCTGAGTCGCACGGCTCTGCAAGTTTCATTATGGTTCATGGATTTCCTTTTCACACAGAATTACATTTTTCTTAAGTTCCTCTCTTGAGTGCTTGGAGAATATTGATGTGAAAGGTGGTTGGTAATCACAGGAAGCAACTTCTATATTCAGAAAGGATGGTGCTTCCTGTGCATAAAACTATCGAAAAACCTGTAAGTGGCAGGCAGAGAGATCTGATTGAACTACAAAATGTCTGTAATGAAAAACAGCTATTTTCCTTTAGAACATACTTTCTCTTGGGCAAGTACCCTGATTTTCATGAATATAGAATAATCATTTGTAATATTAGTTACCATGTACATACAATTAGGGTAATAAAATGTTGAGATATATTATGTCTTTTTAATAAATTAAATTTGCCCTGTTTTCTTATACTGAGGTAGACATTCACTTATCAAATTATGTATTCAAAAACTGAAGAATTTATTCAAGTACATTTTACTAGCACTAATTCTGAGTTGATAGGGTTCAAATTTATGAAACTCCCATAATCATGAAAAGCATATAGGCTCTCTAGACCTTAGTGTATTTCCTTGCAGGTACTGAAGGAAGCACAATGCTATAAGATATTCTTTGCTGGGATTTTTCCATAAATCTCTACTGAAAATTCCACACTATAATTTAAATCTGTATCAGTTGCCAATAACAAAGACAGCAAGATTCTCTAATTCGGCTTTGTTTTGTTGAAATACAACTATGATAGAATTTGTTTGTTTGTTTGTTTGTTTACAACAAATAGAATCCTGAGGGCATTTGGGGAGTCTAGACCTTATTTTTTCCTTGAAGATATTGGAGAAAATATTGCTATCTATAAGATATTATTTGCTGAGATTTTTTCATAAATTGCTACCACCTGAGATATTATTTCCACAAATTTGCTGAAGGGGGCAAAATTCAGATAAAACAGTAAACCTTGATGACTATTTTAGAAAAAGGAAAATGCAGAGAAGTGAATCAGAATAATGTAGAGTTTTAGGATAAGTCATAGAATGTTGGGTTCACAAAGGAAATAAATGATAATGCAATTAATTCAAAGAGGAAAAATCCCTCATAGAATTGGAGACAGCATGAGCCCGAGTTCACTCAGAGACATGCAGTTAGGTAGCAAGTGTCTGGGGTGGGGGAGGAATTGCAAAGCAGAGCTGTGAAATATCTAATCAGATGGACCTCTTAAGCAATAATGTATTGCCAAGCTGATGAAAAGTTATTACCTTTGAGTAATAGCTCACATCTGAGAGTTAATTATTACAGAGTGAGATTATGGGTGCCTCATGTGGACAAGGTCAATTATCTTATGCCTACTAAAATGTATTATGAATAATACATGTATAAAAGTTAGCTGTAAAACACGTTAAAAATAAAAGTTGAGGAAAACAATGAATTCAGTGGTAATGTATTTTGATAATAGCAGGCAGATAATTACACAAGGATAATGTTCACACGCAAGATATAAAGAATTACTCATCAGACTGGTCTCCCTAAATGAATATATCAACCCCTGCCATTCTCCCTGGGCTTATGTCAATTCCTGGGGATTTAGTGGTAAGGCCAGAGCACTGCCCCTTGAAAACTCACAGCCTGATGGAGGAGAGAAATCAGTAAACAAATAAATTTAAACAAAATAACCATCATTGGGATGAAAGTATTTGTAGAGGCCTGGCCCTGGGAATGGATTCTTGTGAGCGATTAGGACTGAGCAATTCTTGGCTCTTAGAAGGTAAGTAGGAATTGACCAACCTAAGACGAGCTGGAGGGTGAAGTTGGGTCATCGACAAAGGCTCCGCAATACAAAATAGCATTTGTGTATTTGCATGTGTGTTTCTACATGTATACATATGCATACACACATGTGTTTGCATGTGTACCTATATGTATACGCATGTGCATGTATGTGCATCTGTGTATATGCATGTGTGCATTTATGTGTGCACATATGTACATTCAGGTGTGTGAATGTGCATGTGTGTTTATGGTGTGCGTGTGTTTGATTGGGTGGGGCAGTGGAATCAGAGGTGGGTCAGTATCTCTGGAGCATAGGTCATAAAGCACTTCAGTCTCTATAATCTTCATGATATTTTTATTCTTAGTTCAACTGGTTTTGCTGTGAACACAACTAGACACTTCTGTAAGAAGTAAAATTAGCGTCACTCTTTTTCTCTCCCATTTTGCCTACATGTGCCCAATATAGGCAACGAATCTTTATAGTTTTGTAGAACAAAGGGAAAAGGGGTGTTCAGAAGGAAATTGTAAGAGATGCTAAAAGGGGAAGTTCTGTTCTCCCTCACACTTTGTTTGTTTTACAACTTTCATCTTCACTTACTGGAATTTTTTTTGTAATGAATATATATTCCTTTTATAACTTGAGAAGAAACAAGGGGCGCTTTAAAAACCCTACATTAAGCACCAGTATGAATTCTTGGCTGAAGTGAAAAGTAAAACAATAAAATCATCTATACATATTAAAAATATACTAGGTGTCAGCTCAAGGTCTATTATAGAAATGTAAAACTATTCAGTTCTTGAAGGTCAAGTTAATTAGATTCAGATTCATTCAAGGTGCATGTTGATTCAAGTGGTCTTACTACAAGTCAACAGGTTTGGTATTTGTTATTTATTTGAAGACGCTTCCTCTTGCATTGATTTTCCTCTAAACCAGGCTGCAGAAGCAGTGTTCCCCCCCACAGAGCAGTATGAATATACAGACAATGTTGAAATGTATTTTTCCCCAAATCACCACCAATTCTTGTCTGCAATATTTAATAGTCTTCTAACAGATGTCCCTATTTCTAGTTTTTTTGTTTCACCAATCTCTGTTGTACAATGTTGCTTAAATTCTTACCCTTCTGAATTTACCTACCAGGTAAATGCTAGGCATCTGTGCATGTCACTCAAGGCCCTGTGTGACCCTGATCTACACCAGGCTCTCCAGCGCCTCTCCTGCCATTCCTCTGCAGTTCCCCTAACCATCCAAACTCTGTCTAGTCTCTTCACATTTTCACACTGCTCTCTCTGCCTAGAATACCCCCATATCTGGTCCATCACTTCAACCCCTCCTTAGTCATGAATATCTCATTCTTTTTTATTTATTTATTTATTTTACTTTAGGTGCATACTATGCCTGGCATTTCTCCCCATGTTATCCCTCCTCGCCCTCCCTTCACTCCCCACCCCCCATTCCAATATGGTCTCCTCCTCGAAGGCTTCTTTAATGTCTCCAAGCTGAATTCTCCTCAGGGTATTCCCATGGTTCTTTGCTTTTTCAGAAATTTATCATGTTTTAGTCTGAAATTTAATATGTTGCTGTACAGGCAAAGGGGAAACTTCCACTTTGTCCTCTTAAGGTTTGCAGAAAATCATTGACAAAGGCAGATTAATAGGAGAAAAGGCATACAAATTTACTTGATCATACTTTTACATGATACAGAAGCCTGGGGTGTGAAGATCCAAAGGTACAGGGGATAATCCATTTTTATGTTAATTTCAACACAACACGAGCAACCGTGCAGAAAGATAATTGCATGAAAAGGCTACGATCTACTGCAAATGGACGGAGTTGGAAAACTCAGAAAAGTTTGTCTGTTTAGATTCTTCTTGACTTCTCTACGTAGCATTCTTTCCTTCTGAGTGTATGAGTCTTATGACCTATATTCACACAAGGTAGGTCAGATAATTCCTTTATAGTCAGTTTTTATACAAAAGATGGTGGGTAAAGTTAGAGCAATGTTTTTAGGTTTCATGGCTGGCTTTGGAGAAAACGGGTTCTGATTTCCCTGACCTGCCTCGAGGAGGAGGAATTCTAGTTTCTATGGGTAGCCTTAGGGGAGAATAAGAGGCCAGAGACAGCAGGACAGGAGAAAGTCAGAGGAAAATGTTTATTTTCTGAGGCCTTCATTTGAGGATGTCATTTTCTGATCCCCAGTATTGTTAAAATTATTTTCTTTTAGGCTTATTTATCTCATATTGTGTTGTGAACTCAAAGAGGAAGATGCTTCTGTGTTTGTAACCCTGGCGCTATAGTACGGTGGCTGGCACCTATTGAAAACTCAGTCTGTGTTTCAGGGGTGAATCAATCTTTCCATGCGCTCAGTGGTCCCAATTTTCTTCAATTAGACCATGAACTTCTGTGAGCTGGGACTTCTGCACACACAATTATACTAGATAAAAAATGTGATGTATGTGATAAGTGCATGAGGGGCTGTCGGTGAGGGCGTCCACCAGCCATTCCTTCCAACCCTGTCTGAGCACACCGCTCTTCCTATTAAGAGACAAAATCATTTTCCCTCCCCTTGAGCCTAGGCTGCCTTGTCACTGTGATTTGCTTTGAACATGTAGCTCTGGTCCCGTCCTCTGTCTCGGTATTAGAAGATCTATCAGCTTTTACTTTCATGCTGTTGGTACCTAACAGTCATGTGAAGAAGCATGAATTAGATTATTGGATGATAAAAGACCACATGGGGAAAGACAGGATAAAAAAAGTTCTCAGTTCCTCCAAGTACCCTAGTTGAGGCCCCAGCCATGTGGGTGAAACCCTTTGGGGATGTTCTAGTACCAGATGAATGTGGTCACAGCCAGCATCACATTACAAAAGAACAGCCCAGGAAATTCTGAGAAATAATAAACTATTTTCAACCAGAGGTCAGCAAACAATAGCCCATGCGGCCCACTATTTGTCTTTGTAAATAAAGGTTTATTGGAACACAGCCAAGTGTATTCATTTACATATTGACTCTAGCTGCTTTTGCACTCCTGAGGGGAGTTGAGTAGTTGTGTCTGAGACCATATGGCTTTCAACGCTTAAAATATATACAATCTGGCCCTTTACAGAAAAATTTGTGGACTCTGTTTTAAGGCACTAAGTTTGATCTAGTTTGTTAAGCAGCAAAAGATCACTGAAACAACTGCTCTCAGATTTCACCTTTTCTATGGAGGGTGAAGGGGGAAAGAAAGATGTCACAGGTGATATGAGGTCAGGCCTTAATGTGCAAGCACTGATGAGTGCCCAGGACATGAAGGCTGGTACCAGCAGAAATCAGTCTCTCTTTAGTTCCAGATCTTCTCTCCCCTTTCTTACTAATGTTGAGAAATAAACTATTAACACAGACTAAGTGAAGTTAAGTAAAACATATTCCCCAATTATGGGCAGGTGATGGGATTAGAGTTGCTGAAGGTATTATCTTCCCTCATTACCAAAGGAAACTGCAGAAGGAACTGTTGAATGGCCAGGAGAATGAGCACCAATGGTCTCTGGGGGGAGACACTGGCTGATGAGTCAGTCTCTTCTATGTTCAACTTCTTTTAGTCCCTTTCAGCTTGTGATTCCCCAAGGTCACATCCATCTGTTCTTCAAAAATCAAAGAACCTTTTTTTTTTTCCCCTGTGACACATGGATCTTTTCTAGTGAATTCTGATTTTTTTTTTTTTTT
>NW_016107482.1:2187825-2204974 GCF_001604975.1 Cebus imitator | reverse complement strand
CCTGGATAAAGTGCTTTAACCTTTCTGTGCACCATTTTCCACAAAGTGTGGACAAAAATGGAAACATAGTTGGCACAGAATAAATGCCTTTTTGTTATTTTTATAATCAAAATGTATTCTTTGACTATGCTCTGAGATGATCTCATTTAATGTTCAAAATAAAAATCCCAGGAATATCACTGCTTAGCCAGAAGAGTTTAACAGTAATCACCATTTGTTTCAGAACATAATGTGCCCAAGACATGGTGCAAAGTTCTGAAACAACAAAGTTGAGTATCATAAGTCATAGAAACCTCTTTAGTATAAAGATTCAGAGGTGTTAACTGTCAGATCTACTGGGATAGAGGGCTAGGCTGAGTTTTATTTATTTTTCTGAAATTAGAATGGTAACCATTGAGTGCTAACCATGTGCCTAATTTTAAGTACTTTGCATGCATTAATTTCTCTGTTCCTGATGCCCCTATGGAGGCTGTGCCTGAGACACAGATGTGCCATAAACAGCTGTCCTTTCCTTCCTGGGACCCTCTGCCCTACTTTTACATCACAGGCATGGGCCAGTCGATTTTCAATAGAGTGGAAATATGAAAACATTTGAGCCTAATATATTATAATAAATGGTGTCGTATGGCAAAACAGAACAAAACACAAAACACAAGAAAGCAAAACAAAACAAAACCAACCAGCTTGACTGTTAGTTTCTTTACAGCTGGCTCTAACCAGCAGAAGCTGACAAGGGGCGGTGAAGTCTGAATGCCCATTACCTGACCTAGCTGAAGACACTTGCCTGACCCGTGAATGGTGGGATTTCGTATAAGCAACCGTGTACAGACTTATGGGCTCATTCTGTTCTGTCTGAGTGGTGGTGTTCATTGCTGAGTTAGCACAGCTCCATGACCTCTCACTTCTAACTTTAAAACACATGGGCTTTCCCCTATTTAGTGACCTACTCTGTAAGTGTCTTAGCAAGTGAGTGCTCTCAGACTTAAGTAGTAAATAAATTAACATTTTAATTATTTAAAAAATGTTGGTTCTGTTTTATTTTTAAACTCTAGTCATTTTCACTTAATTATTTGATGAGGCAAAGAATGAAGAAGTAATTTGCTGACACCAGCTTGTAATTGGCAAAGCTGAGATTTGAGCCCAAATCTAGGCTGTTCCTAAAATGTGTACTCCTGGCATCTTACGCTGCTTTCCTGCATAGAGTCAAATATTGAGCAGCAAGGTCTTTTCTATAGTGAAATGTCAGGCGCTTAAACATAGCCTGAAATGATCTTCATAGCTGTGTGGCTTGGCAGGAACATTGGTAAAGTTCTTAATGATATAAAAATGAAAATCACTGAGTGTAATTCACGTAAACCCATAGGCACAGATTTTTAGTTTTAGTGATGTAACAGTAAGGTTTAACAACAAGATCTCCAAAAAAATGTGAATGTGTTTACATATGTTTATTATAAATTTAATGACATAGAGGATGCAAAACAATTTATAAATAATAGAAATAATATATGTTATTTTTATTTTAAATTCCATATAGACATTTTATTCTCACAAAAGGTATTTATTTAATTATTTCCAAATCCTGGCATTCATAGACAACTTACGGTCACAGTTGTTGAAATAATATAAACACAAGTGCCAGTTGGTATTTTCATTTCCATCGATGACTGAGACAAAAGTGAAACAATGAGGGCATATGCTAAAGCTTTGCTTGTTTGTCAAGGATGGAAGCCACTTCTTTGGTGAATCAAATAATAGCTCTGAAATACTAGTAGAATATTTCCTAAACTGTGTGTGTGTATGTTACAATGTAATGGAAGCAACATGACACACTTTTAAGTTTAATCCGTATTACTAGTATTTTCTCCATCACTTTCTCCAGTCCAGAGAGTCAATAAAACAATACTTGAGGCTCTGATTTGTGTAATAGCAGTGTACAGTTTCTGTGGCGTGAATATTCCCACCACAGCTGATCTTGCTGTACTGCCATGCGGTTCCTGAAGGTGGACTTGGGCAGAGGTGTGCAGTAGCAATGCACTCACAGTTACAACAGATATAAACAATCTCAAGATCATAGACAGTTGTGAAATGCCGTCCAATAACAAAAATTCACAAGCTGAATATTCTCTGTTTTTGCTATAATTCATCAATTATAAGTTGGTATAATTTATCCTTTAATAACAACTGTGTTTCACAGCCAATTCACAAAAGTTCTGAATATTTAGCAAGCAGCTCCCTCAACTGAACTCGTGCAAGCTGTCTGCAGAACACCACTGGGTGTACATGAGGAATATGTGTACAGGGAAAATACAATCACTATTGTTAGTTAGACTTCAAATATGCACCTTAACTCTCAGACGTTTCATATCATTCATAATAGAGGAAGTATCTTCCAAATTTAAATGGGATACAAAGGGTATGTTAGCCTATCTCAAGAAAGTCTGTGTTAAAGGAATCTGGTCAGCTGAGGAAGCAGCAATCCACACTGGGTCCAGATGGAGTCAGCTAGGACTGATAGCTCATGCCAATGTCTCCATTTCCCAGGCTGTCCTCATATAGCAGGTGGATAGAAGCATCACTCTGTTGTTTTCTGAGTGATCACCGCAGGGTGAAGAGTGCTCGGCACTGTCCCAGGTTCCTTACGCATATTTTTGTTGGTAATTGTTAAAACAAATTTCCTAGGTAGTAGCATTCTTTCTGGTTTTAAAACCGTGAAACTGAGGTTGAAGACTTGTGAAGTAATTTGCTCAAAATCACTCATCTGTTAAGAGGTAGAGTCAGAATGTTAACCTGGAGAAGAACCCCAGAGCTTTCACTCTTGTATCCTGAAGATTGAGATAAATAAAAAAATACTTAGAGCTGAGAGTCAACTCGGATGTTGGTAAATGTCATGACGCTGTTGGGGGCTGTTCAGAGGATCCTGAGAACCATGGCTGGAATGATTCCTATTAAAAGTGAGGAAATGTTACTGGAGTGAAGTTTGGAATATTTCAGAGCATATGCTTTTCCCCGATAGCAAGAATTCTCTTGCTGGTAAGTTAAAGAAGCAGGAAACAATGCAGTGATATTTGCTGTTTTCTCCTGTTTCTTCTTTTATCCTGGAACTTCAGTGGCAAATTAAATAAAAAGGTTTGTCATCTTTTCTGTCCTAGAGAAATAACTCCTTAACACTCCATTTTCTTAACTTTACATATCTTTTTTTTCCCCGTCTGCCTCTGAGTGAGAAGGGGTCTTTAAATGACCAGTGAAAAGTTGATTCTTCCCTAGCAACCATAGTCAGTTCTGCCTTCTTTTCTTGGAGCTACTTGGTCCTTGTCTAAGCCATTGAGTCATATGTCCCTGAAAAGGAACAAGGAAGTTGAGTTCATTTAATCATCCTGTAAAATGTGGCCTTCATTAAATAAATAAATGAACTTAAGAAAACCCAGAGCTCAGGCCCACTTGCCTTATGACTGTTTGACTTTTGAAGCATTTAAAGTGAGTGAGTCAAGGAATACATGACATTCTTCAATTCTCAAACGTATGTCCAATCCTGACACCATTACCATTAAACACACATTCACACACACATACGTATCCATAGGTTCAATTTTCTTGTAGCTTCAAGATTAAGATTTGGTTCCATAAAGCAGATCTGATACAGCTAGTATATCACTTATGAATTGGGTCTTTTGTTTCTCTTTTTAAATTCGTGGAATTTTATAACTTTGTGGGAAAGTAAGTTTTGTTTCTGTCAGCCTTCTCATTGCATGAGAATATAGCATCTCAGAAAGGTTAACTTCATTTGAATCATACAACCATGGATCCGCTTAATGGTAAGTCTGCTTATACAACTCAGATGTCTCCATTTTTAAAAAAAATAATCTTTGCTTTAGAATTGTTTTAAATTTACAGAAATACTGAGACAATACTATAGAGTTCCCATATACACTGTACCCAGTTTCTTCATTATTCACATCATGTATTTGTATGGTACATTTGTTGCAATTAATGGACCCATATTGATACATGATCATTAGTTGAAGTCCAGAGTTACTTGAATTTCCTTAGTTTCTACTCAACGTCTTTTTTCTCTTCTGAGATTCCATCCATAACGCCATGTCAAATTTACATGTCATGCCTCCCTAGTCTCCTCTTGGCTCTGACAGTGCCTTAGACATTCCTTGTTGATAACCTTGACAGCTTTCAGGAGGACTGGTAGCATGTTTTGTAGAATGATGCCCTCATTTTTAGTCCAGTGTTTTCTCTCTGATATTCAATACTTAAGGTTTTTTTTTCTCTAGGAACTTGAACAAGGCCTTATCTTACCTTAAATGAGCAATGTGAATGAGCAGTTTGATGAATAGATCTGAAAAGACATCCCTTAATTTGAAAAAAAAAAAAAAAAAAAGCCATACCGTTCCAGAAGCCTGGCATAAGGCCAGCACATCCTTAACTAGAGACTTCTCCATCCAGGAGCGCCCTCTAGAGTGCAGACCCTGCCCAAGCAGAGGCAACGCACAAGTGCTCTGTCATCTGTTAATATCCTAGCACCCTTACTTTATAATTTTTTTTTTAAATCTACCTACTATATACTAGGCACTGTACTACGAACTTGCATTAATTAATCATTACATTATTTCAACACCTTTATGAGATAGGTTCTATCATTATCTTCATTTTGTATAACAAAACCAAGGTACGCAATTAGGATGTAATGTTCACCAAGACCCGGAGGGGAAACAGAGGTTGGAATCATAGAAAAGGCATTTTGGCATGAAGAGGAGTGAGTGGTATATGATGGCGCCACATCCTGGAAGCCCTTTTTGGTCAGGCTTAGGTCACAGATTTTTCCCCAAAGTATGGTATAATACAGAAAGGTTATTAAAAGGGGTGTGATCTGCTCAGATTCATATTATAAGGGAATCCCTTTCCTGCAGCCTGCAAATGCATTTGAGGTGGGCTAGACTGGAGCAGATAGGCTGTTAGATCTTATGTGTGAAAGAGATGATCTGCCTGAAAGCTGAGACGACTGGAATATTTCTTAGTCTCTGAAATTTTGCTTCAGGCAGGCCTCATTCTCTGCAGATACTCAGAGTTGCAACTGGAAAACTCACAGATTTTAATACTCTCAAATAGATGAGAGACACACACACACAGACACACACAGGTTTGCTTATTTATATTATATATTTAGTCATCTATCATAAATTATTTGATTGGCAGAAGATACTAATATTTTTTTCTTAAACTTTGGTAAGCAAGAAATAGAACATTTTTATATTTCCTTCATATCAAATTGAATCTGAATTTGAGCCACTCTGCCAAGAAATGGAATCTTGGTGATGACTGGGTCATTCTTCCTGGGCATGAACACTCTGGGAGGCTCACACAGTACCCTGTATTGGAGGAGGTCTCCTATGCTTCTGTTCATCATGGTCAACACCAGCATTCCCATTGTCCAGGGAGGTGCTTTCCACTGCTGACTCCCGAGATGCATGGGCCAAAGCCCTTGTCTCTGCCCAAAGTGCCAAGGTGTGTGATTGGCCATCCTAGGCCCTGGGGAGCCCTTTGTTATGGGGATTTCTCACTTCCTAGGCCATTAGAAAACCTGCATGAGAGACTCACTCTGTCCTCCTTCCATGAAGGGGTGTTTCCTCTCTTTTCCTCAGTGTTTCTGCCTCCATTCCTTTGAGGAGCAGCAGCCCAGTGTGAAGAATGGAATTTTGTATGATGATGGACATGTTCTATTCTGCATTTTCCAGTATTGTGGCTGCTAGCCATCATTTGAAATATGGCTAGTGCAAATGAGGGATTGAATATTTAATTTTATGTAATTTACATTGAAGGTTATATAGCCTCTATGGCTGATAGCTACCATACGGTACGGTGAGAGAGAGGGGGAAGCCAGGAAGGAAGTTGATTTAAGCAGCTTGTGCTTGCTGCCCTGCCATGTAAATCATCCCTAGGATTAAGTGAGCAGGGGCCTGGCTGCCTGCGTAGAGTGGGGAGAGAAATATACAGAAATTTTTATCTCAATAAGTCATTCTGACACAGATATGCTCACTTCCATGCTTTTATGCTTTGGATGCATTACTTGTTTGTAGTTTGCAGGTCGGGGCTCAGATTGGTAATTGAAGGAATACGGGAAAGCTCCCCCAGGACATTTCCTGCTTTCCTTTCCTACCCCCAGTCCACCCACTGGAAGCATGGCTGAGGTCACAAGGAGGTTCAGGACATTCAATGTCGAGTGAGGTCAGCTTTACCCTTGCTTCGCTCAGCAGTCAAGTGAGCAGGCCGTGCTGGGAAATGGCATTTCTCAGATTCTTATGATTGTGTGGATGTGCCAGGAAGGAAGCTGGTGCAAAAGTAATTGCACCAACCTAGTGTCTACATGTATCTTATAATATAGAGATATCTCATAATAGATCGCATAAAAACTTACCAACCTCTCCCCTGGCTGTCTCTTGCTGCTTCTGTAACTCACACTTAGAGAGCACATTCACCATGCATGCTCTTAGCAGACCCGGAAGGTTAGTTGGTGGAGGTGGTCAAGACAAAGAAGCATTTGGTCATGCCTATGAAGTCACTGGCAGGCTATCCCACAATTCTCAATTTTAGAGTCCTAAAATTTGTTTGTGCTTTCATTTTCTTTCTTTTTTTCTTTCTTTCCCTTCCTTCCTTCCTTCCTTCCCTCCCTCCCTCCCTCCCTTCTTTCTTCTCTTTCTTTCTTTCTTTCTTTCTTTCTTTCTTTCTTTTTCTTTCTTTCTTTCTTTTCTTTCTTTCTTTCTTTCTTTCTTTCTTTCTTTCTTTCTCTCTTTCTTTCTTCTTTCTTTCTCTCTCTCTCTNTCTCTCTCTCTCTCTTTCTCTCTCTTTCTTTCTTTCTTTCTTTCTTTCTTTCTTTCTTTCTTTCTTTCTTTCTTTTTCCTTCTTTCTTTCTTTTTTCTTGCCCTCCCTCCCTCCCACCCTTCCTCCATTCCCTCCTTCCTTCCTTCTTTCCTGTCTTCTTTCTTCTTTTTCCTGAGATATAATTCATATATCATAAAATTCATCACTTTAAAGTGTTTGTTTCAGTGGTTCCTAGAATATTCACAAAGTTGCATAACTATCACCACTATGTGATCTCAAATATGTTCATCAACCCAAAATGAAACCCTGTACGTACAGGGTTTAGCAATTTTTTTTTCCATTCTCCTCTAAGTCTTTGGCAACCATTAACACTAATTTATCTACTTTCTGTCTTCATCAATTTGCCTATTGTGAATCATTTACATAAATAAAACCAGTCAGTAAATGGTCATTTGTTTCTGGCTTCTTCCACTTAATAGAATGTTTTAATGATTAATCCATGTTGTAGTATATTTCCGTACTTCATTTCCTTTTATGGCTGAGTAGTATTCCATTGTGGATTCATATCAAATTTTGTTACTAATTCCTCACTTAACAACATTTGAATTATTCATAATTTTTGGCTCTTATGAATAATACTGCTATGAATATCACTGCAAGTTTTTGTAAATATGTTTTTAGTTTTCTTGAGTGCATACCTAGGAGTGGAATGGCTGGATCATATGAGAATTCTATGTTTAACTTTTTAAGAATCACCAAACTGTTTTCCATAGAAGCTGCACCATTTTACGTTTTTATTAGCAGTATTTGAAGTGTCTAATTATTCCACAAACTTGCCGACACCTGTCATTGTCTTTTTGTTATAGTCATCCTAGTGAGTGTGAAATGGTATCTCATTGCTGTTTGATTTTCATTTTCCTCCTGATCAATGGTATTGAACATCCTTTCATGGTAAAGGATTTGTCATTTTATTTAAATTGAGTAACTTTTCTTTGTATTGTTGATTTGTGTAATCTGTATACTAGGCTCTGGTCTGATGTATCATTTGAAAAGATAGTCTTCAATTCTATGAATTTTCTTTTGTGTATTTTTACAATATATTTAATGGTATATATTTAAGGTATACAACATGATATTATGAGATACATATACATATTAGGTTGGTGCAAAAGTAATTGCGGTTTTTGCCTCTACTTTTAATGGTAAAAAACAGTTACTTTTGTACCAACCCAAAGCGAAAAGGTTGTTAGAGTGAAGCACATTAACATATCTACCATCTCACCTAGTTACTCATTTTTTTATTTGTCTTTCTGGCAAGAGCAGCTAAGTCTACTCATTTACCATGAATCCCACACATGGTACACTCATTACGCGTATGGTCTTCATGATGTACATTAGATCTCTAAACTTGGTCATCCTGTATGTCTGCTGCTCTGTGTCCTCTGACTTATATATTCCCATTTCCTATGCATTTTCTACCTTCCTCTGCCAACCCTGGTAACCAATGTGTTGTTTTCGATTTCTGTATCTTTGAATTACTATTTTTTTAGAATCTACCTATAAGTGAGATCATTCAATAGTTTCTTTTCTGTGTCTGGCTCATTTCAGTTAGCCTCATATCCTCCAGGCTTGTCTATGTTGTGACAGATGGCATGATCTCATTGATTTTTTTAGGGCTGAATAATATTCCATCATATATATGTGCCTCCATTTCTTTTTATTTTAACACTGTAAGTTGTGGGGTACATGTGCAGAATATGCAGGTTTGTTACTAGGTATACACATGTCATGGTGGTTTGCTGCAGCAATCAACCTATGATCTACATTAGATATTGCTCCTAATGTTATCCCTCTCCTAGCCCTGCAGCCCCCGACAGGCCCCAGTGTGTGACATTCCCCTCCCTGTGTCCATGGGTTCTCATTGTTCAGCTCCCACTTATAAGTTAGAACATGTGGTGTTTGGTTTTCTGCTCTTTCGTTAGTTTGCTGAGAATGATGGTTTCTAGCTTTATCCATGTCCCTGCAAGGGACATGAACTAATCCCTTTTTATGGCTGAATAGTATTCCATGGTGCATATGTCCCACATTTTCTTTAACCAGTCTATCATTGATGGGCATTTGGGTTGGTTCCAAATGCTTTTTTTTCTTGCTATTGTGAACAGTGCTGCAATAAACATATGTGTGCATGTGTCTTTATGGTAGAATGCATTGTAATCCTTTGAGTATGTACTCAGTAATGAGATTTCTGAGCCAAATGGTATTTCTAGTTCTCGATCCTTGAGGAATCACCGCACTGTCTTCCACAATGGTTGAACTAATTTACACTCCCAAGCAGTGTACAAGTATTCCTATTTCTCCACATCCTCTGCAGCCTTCTTTATTCATGCCTTCATTGATGGATGCTTAAGTTGTTTTCATATGTTGGGTATTGTGAATAATGCTGCTGTGAACATGGGAGTGCAGACATCATTATGATCATTCATATGATCCCCATATGAATGGGGATCACTGGGATGAATGGGGATGGCTGGGTTGCATGGTAGTTTTATTTTTCATTTCTTTATAATTCCCCATACTACTTTCTATGACAATCTACATTCCCCTCAATAAGGTACTGGAGTTCCCTTCTACCCACACCCTTGCCAACATTTGTTATTTTTTGACTTCTTGATAATAGTCATCTTAAATGTGAAGTGATATCTCATAGTCGTTTTGATTTGCATTTGCCTGACGATTAATGATGATGAACACCTTTTCCTATGCCTTTTGGCCTTTTTATGTCTTCTTTGGTGAAGAAATGTCTATTTACATGTTTTGCCCATTTTTAATTGAGTTATGTGTTTTTCTTTTGCTTTCTTTTATGGTTGACTTAAGGGGGATTTTTTAATCTTATTTTTTCCCCAACATTTTACTGGAAAGTTGTCAAATATGCATAAAATTTCAAAATTGTGTAGTGAACATCAATATACTCATTACCTCAATTCCACAATTAGTATTTTCTCTTTATGCCTTATCACATATCTATTTTTACTTTTTCTTCAACTTTTCAGAGTATTTCTGGTGCAACCTCCTTCTCCTTAAACTTTGATTACTTCTTTTTCTCATCACCGACCAAGGCTTTGATCCATTCAGGCTAAGGGAAAAAGAATAACACAGCCAAACAAATTCTTCTGCCCAAAATGAGGACATTTATATGGAATATCTGTATTTCAGAGGTCCCATTAGTTGTCACAAGATTTACATTAAGCATGAACACTTCTGTTCCGCAAATAATTTGAAATTAAGAATGATGATGCTCTTCTGTGAACCTGTGCACACTTGTTTTTCTTTTGCTAATGAAGAACCCCAGGGCGGACAAGGGCCTTTAATGCCACCCTCAACTTGGCATGTCCTCGAACAGCTAAAGTAATCCTTTAGGGATGTGGACATTTATTTTCCCCTAAGGCTTAGTGGGTGAGAGGTTATCTTCTCTAGCACCTTATTTTATGTCCCTGAGTTTAATGGTGCCAATTCCATGGCCATTGAGTTTACCTGCTTTATTTGCTCTAAAGAGAAAGTTCAGCAGAATTTCAGAAGGGGCTGGAGAATTGCAAGCCAAAATCCCTTCCCTATATCAGTTTTGTACAGCACTAGGAAAGGAGAATTGAAACCAAATTTCCCGTTATATAAAAGTAGCTATTAAGAATCTACAACTGAATCTAAGATGATTGGCAATGGAATGTGATACGGCATTAACGAGAGGTGAGGACACAGTTAAAGGATTTATTTGCCCTTTACCCTCATTCTCTTTTCCTCATTTTGTCGTTTACTTCTGAGGCCATCAAAAAGCACTATTTTAAGACCAATCTGAATTTTTGGAACATAACCATCTGATATGCTTATTTCGACACGTGAACATGAACAGATGTTTATATTATAATGTTAAATGTGCCAGCTGTTCTCATGTCAGAATAAGCATCTATGCATTTTATTTAAAAGTGAAACAAAGCTTTTAAACCTCCTTGTTCGTAAACCTCCATATGAATTCAGCTTTGTTTCCTCCCTCCCTCCCTCCCTCCCTCCCTCCCTCCCTCCCTCCCTCCCTCTCTAGCTTCCTCCCTTTCTTCCTTCTTCCTTCCCTTTCTTTTTCTCTCCTCTCCTCTCCTACCTGCCTTCCTGCCTTCTTTTGAAAGAACCAAGGGCTTTTGGAGCAGTATTTGCATTTCTGGATGTATCAGAGCATGGATATCATATGTATTTTATTGGCTAAAGTCTTGATGTCATATATTCCAACTCTAGACTTGTTTACCCAGCATATCTGCTACTTTTTACCCTTGGACCCAATAGTGATACTTTAACAGTGGAGAAAGTATGAATGTCACAAAATAAGTAGCATAAAAATCCAGGCAAAGTTTTTTATATTCAAATACCTATACGCCGCCTAGCTTTGTAATTAATAAAGTCAAGCCTCAGCACATCATGCTTTACTACCTGGTCACCTTGCGTGATGTTTAGTTTCAGTATACCATAGGCATATGGTATATTCAAACCATTTGGCTTCTTCCCTCCAACTTCTGATCTTTCCAGGCAAAGGGAAGGTCTAAGACATTATTCTGTCCAGATAATATTCTCATCTCTTTCACCGGCATTGCAGGTGCTCGGCCCAGAAGACAATAATCATAGAAAGTCAGTGCTTAATGACATCAGCCAAGTCAGTCAATGACACACGGCTATCACTGAGCATAGGACTAAATGGGCTTTAAAGCAAGTGTCCTAGATTTAGATATGAGTTCTTAAATTTCCATCCACAAATGTAAGAGGCTGGCTACATCCCTTTCAGCAAACATCCATGAATTTTGGTAGCTGACATCATTTGAACAGCATTGCCTATTAGGCTTTTTTATTTTTTCTTGTTGTGGCGCAAAAAACAGAAGACCAAGGGATTCCCTTGTTAAATTGCTTTAGTTCTGTATTCTTTATGAAGATAACATACCAGATTTAAAACTGTGCTCCAAAAATTGCACTGGGAGTGGGATAACTTGATCCGCAGAGATAGAACTGGTGGCCTTGGCTCAACCTTTCTCTCTTGTTGCAGTGCAGGTGTTCCCCAGTAGGCCCACGGAGGGGACAGTAGATCTACCTGGACAGTAGATCAGCCTGGAAAAAATCGTTAACGCCTAAGTGATGTTTTTTTTTTCTTTTTTATGGTTTTTTTTAAAAAAAGATTAAACAAACATAATAAAAGACTGCTTGGACATAAGGTGTGAAACTCATCACTATTCCAGGAACAAACCAGGAGCTATATCTGTTTACTAAAGCCTGTCCGTTGGAAGGAAAAATAGGATAGTATGCAGTCCTTAAATATGTTTATGCAGAATGTGTTATACCATGGGGAAGTGATTTTAAAACATCGTTAATTGATGGGACAGAGTAATTCTTATATGTTTAATGTTATACCAACTCTTTAAAAATGTTTGCCTATGTATAAACAGAAAAAAAATAATTTAGGAGGAAAAATCCCAGAATGTTTACAGCTATTTCCTAGTTACAGTGGTCTTTGCGGGGGCCTGTAAATCCTGACATCAACCAGCTGCCAGTCTCCGCACCTCCAACTTCTACGACCCCCACCTCCCCCTACCCCCCAGTTAAACCACGTGTTTTCTATTCCCCAGCTCTCAGTTCAGCATCTTTGTGCCGGCTGGTGCCACTGCCTGAAACCGTCTTCCTGCACACTGCTGCTTAGTTCATTCCTGTACCTCCTTCAAGTTTGACTAAAATACCACGTTTTCTAGCAGGCCTGCCCTCATGGAGATCCTCGTATGCAGTCCCGTTTCTGCACATTCTTCTCCCGATACCCAATCCCCCTCAGTGCCTTCCATTTTTCCTTTTATGTCTTCGTACTTTCCACTGATTTGTGTACTTTATAATCATATTATATAACATATGTGTAGTTATAGCAGTGGTTATATAGTTACGTATTACACACACACACACACGTACTTTTTTATAGAGTATAGTGTCTGTACAAGCACGTGTGTGTGTGTAACTCTCGAGAATGTCAATTTCATGAGGGCAGATTACATTTGAAGACACTGGCATTTATGTGCCTTTGCTGCAGCTGCAGTCCTGGAATTCCAGAGTTAAGGATGCTACAAAGAGTTTTCTTGTTACTACCTTTATCCCAATAATGAGTCTAACTCTTAGTTTTTGGTGGTAGTGAATTCCCACACCGTCACTTAGTAACTATTTATTGTGGGCCCTAATTGCTGAGTTCTCTAGGCCAAAATTGTTCAGCAGTTGACAACTGTGGTGAATCAGCAATTGTTTATGTCCGTGCTGTCTTTGATGAAATCTTACCTGACTACAGAGAAACTTGAGAAATGTGTTTTTTCTCCTCTACACCCTGGGCAGAGGGCCCAGCTTACAACACCTTTCTGTGAACACTAAATCACAATGCAAACTCACTCACCATGCACTCTGGTTCATCCCACAGAATATGGAGCAGAGCCTGTCTGGGCAAAGCTGTGAAGTGGGCAGTATCTAGCAACTTTTGTGTTCTGTATTTTTTTCTGCTTCAGGCCCATGAACGTAGCAAGTTTCTCTGGACAGTCTCTGCTGCAATTAGAGTTATCATTCACACTGAAATGTAAGAGAACAGCTGAAGAGGCACTGCAAGTTTCCTGGAGGAGGGTGTGTGAGTGTGTGTGTGTGTGTGTGTGTGCGTGTGTGTGTGTTTGTGTGTGTGTCTGTGTGTGTGTGTGTGTGTGTCTGTGTGTCTGTATCTGTGTGTGTGTGTGTGTGTGTGTGTGTTTGTGTGTGCTGTTTTAAATAGATTTACAAATGAAAAATGTCTGTGAAGGCCAAGCAGTCACATAAATGAAGACATTATTTCTACAAAGACCCATCCTGTCTAAGCAATAAATATTAAGGAAAAACTCTGCCTTCTTGATAGATGTTAAATCATAAATTTTATAAAATAGAAAAAATGAGTCTTACATAAATATAAAATTAATGCATGTTGAAAACTTACATAACCAATTGAGGAGGGAACCATTAATGAGTTATATAAGTAAAGTTGGTTCAAAGTGCAGTAAATTTGGTTCAAAGAATACTTGAGGAAGAGAGATTTGTGTAGTCAGGAAAGCATGCTACTATTATTCTGCTCAGAGATGGAATAGTTAATGCCTTATAAGACTATGAACCACAACTTTTAGAGTTAAAATTATTTTTATCTCCACTGGACACAATCTACAAGTTAATATGTGGTCCTATTCAATAGTAAAGTGCACATCAAACAAAGATAAATCCTCTAAAGGAATAATTAATCCAGCAGATAATTAAATAATCTTTGAGAAAATTAAATTAAATATTGGAAGGACCTGTTCGGCAATGCTTCATATGACATTGAAAGGGTATCAGTCATTCTTTTGTCCTATTCCCAATCTTCAGCTAACTTTTCTAAAGAAAATAACATATTGTCTTCTATTTTTATTAGAATACACTATGGTTTTATTCAGTTTGTCAATGTTGGTAGATTTAAATGTCAAAAAAAATCACTTAAAAAATTTTCCTACAAAATTACAAAAAAAGTGGTCCTAGGTCTCACTTTTCACCATCCGTAGTGCATGAATAGATGGTCATCGAAGCTGGAGTTGTTTGCCAATGATGTGTTATGCGAAATGAAGCTCAGCAATTTCAGAACGATGTCAGTGAAGAACACCTAGAGGAAATGTCATACTATGATGATGGCAAACAGCGAAGGGAAAGCCCAAGCAGGCTCTTACAGCAGCAACTGGTTTGTGGGAACGTGGGCCCCAGTGTTGCCAAGAGTTCTGGCTTTCTAGAAAGCCCCAGAAATCCTTTATAATAAATCTCTTGATTTTTAAATATTGACAAATTTATTCAAAAGATTAAAAGCACTGTATGGGCAACAATTTCAGCCTACCTCTGGTCGGAGAGTTTCTTCATAAGCTAAATAAAACAAGCTTTGGTAGGGAAACTCTAGTTTATCAGATGCTTTTGTACTCAACCTAACCTATATAAATTTGGATCCTAAAGCCTAGAATGTTTAAGTCTTTTCAGTTCAACAAGAGGACCTAACATCCATTGTCAGTGAATTCGCTGCTCAGTCCACCATTCCATCCAGCAGATGTCTGTGGGGTGTAGAGGATATGCTATGTGCAATGCTGAAGATATGACTATTTGATTTCATTTCTCCTGGACCTTTTGCAGCCAAATTTCCCAGTATACAGCTTTTAATCCCAGGCTGACTCTTTAATTCACTGTGGACTGACTGCTCCGTTCAAAACTTTTCTGCAGTCGCTCTTTTCAGAGCAATCTAAGGCCACTTCATTGTTTAATTCAGCAAACCTTTCCTGACTGTTAGCCAGCCCTACTTTTCTGTGACAGGGAAGTCTGTTCTGATGTTTTTGAAAACCTCTCTTTGGGTGTTCAGAGAAGTTTTCTACTCTTCTCTCCTTGCCACTACTGCCGGTTCATGTTATAATAGAGTCTTCCTTTTCCACTTCTTGATTTTTTAGATTTATCTTCCTTTCGCTGTGCAATCTTTCTTCTGTAAAACTCATCAGAGGGAATAGCACTCACACACACTGTTCCATCTCTCCATGTCCCCAACATCCAACTAGTCACTGACTCCTTTATAGGCTAAATCCTTAAGAGCCTTCAAACGTCTTCCTTCTTCTTGTGTCTATTTGCTTTAGTTCAGGCTCTTCTTATTTTGTACTAATTGTAACAGTCAGGATGCTTTTGACCATAAGTAACAGAAAACAGGCAACATGGTTTAAGCAATATGGAGATATATTAACAAAAATAATTTATATTTGGACAGTTTTAGTACTGTTTAATTCAACATCTCATCACAGATAAGGTATTTCTATTTTTCACTATTTTCCGTAAGCTTGACCCTCATAATCTCTAGACATGTACAGAAGTTCCAGCACCTCATTAGCCAGCAACTCATTATGTTGGAAAGAAGAACATCCATTAGGAGAAGGAAGCCTTTACAACTCACTTTAAGTCTTTGGCCTGATATCTGTTTATATCTTATTGTCCGAGAGTATGTGCTATGTCTGTCTAAAACAATCACTGCAGAAGCAATTTAAGCACATTGATCAATTTAGACCAGTTATGATTGACTTTCCTTTGGGACCCACCCCCATGGAGGCTCACGTTGTGTGGTTACATAAATCAATTAGTAGCAGTAGTAGTAACAATAATAATATACTACTAATAATAGCTAAATCTGAGCAGGCCAGATGCTGTTCTAAGCATTTAACTTGTATTGCCTCATTTAATCCTCACAACAACCATATTTGGTAGAGATCATAATAACCCTCATTTTACAGAAGTGAAAACTGAAGTTTAGAATGGTTCAGGATTTTGACAAAAGTAGCACATCTGTCAAGATTCATACTCAAGCTGCCTGATTTTAGAGTTCTGCTCTTATCCATTAATGTTCTATCTAATGTGTGTTTTATTAGCATGAGAGAAGCATGTGGAGAAGGAGCTGCTGCTGGTGTGTCAGTCAGTTCAGGCTGCTATGACAAAATACCATAGACTGGATGGCTTAAAAACAATGGAAATTAATTTCTCACAGTTTTGGAGGCTGGGAAGTCCAAGATCAGGGTGTCAGAAAGATCCAAGTACAGTGAGGGCCCTCTTTCTGCTTCATGGATGGTGCCTTCTTGCTGTTGTCTTCACATGGTGGAAGAGGCCAGGGCACTCTCAGGCTCTTTTTTTCTTTTGAAGAGACAGGGCCTTGCTCTGTCACCCAGGCTGGACTGTGTAATACCGTCATTGGTCACTGAAGCCTCGAATTCCTGAACTCAAGGGATCTTCCTGCCTCAGCCTCCCAAAGCTCTGGGATTACAGGTGTGAACTACTGAGTCTGTCCCTCAGGCTTCTTTTATAAAGGACACTGATTCCATTCATGAAGGCTCTGATCTCAGGATATAACTGTCTCCCAAAGGGCCACCTCCTGATATCATCGTCTTGGTGGTAAGGATTTCAATATAAGAATTTGGGGAAGTGAGGGTCACACACATTCATACCACAGCATTTGGCCACCAAGTGTCTGCTGAATTTCTACCTTATGGGACCCTAATAATGTCTTTCCTTTCTCCCTCCCTCCCTCCCTCCTTTCTTTCTTTTTCTTTCCTTCTTTTCTTTTCCTTCCTTCCTTCCTTCCTTCCTTCCTTCCTTCCTTCCTTCCTTCCTTCCTTTCTTTCTCTTTCTTCTTTCTTTCTTTCTCTTTCTTTCTTTCTTTCTTTCTTTCTTTCTTTCTTTCTTTCTTTCTTCTTTCTTTCTTTGTTTTCTTTGCTTTCTT
>NW_016107482.1:2175828-2187740 GCF_001604975.1 Cebus imitator | reverse complement strand
CTCTTTCTTTCTTTCTTTCTTTCTTTCTTTCTTTTCTTTCTTTCTTTCTTTCTCTCTCTCTCTCTCTCTTCCTTCCTTCCTTCCTTCCTTCCTTCCTTCCTTCCTTCCCTTCCTTCCATCCTTCCTTCCTTCTCTTTCTTTCTTTTCTTTTCTTTTCTTTTTTTCTTTTCCTTTCCTTTCTTTTCTTTTTTCTTTTCTTTTCTTTTCTTCTTTTTCTCTCTTTCTTCCTTTCTCTGTCACCCAGGCTGAAGTGCAGTGGTGAGATCTTGGTTCACTGCAACCTCAACTCAGTGCAACCTCCACCTCCCATGTTCAAGTGATTCTCCTGCCTCAGCCTCTCTAGTAGCTGGGATTACAGGCATGCCACCACACCTGTCTAATTTTTGTATTTTTCATAGAGACAGGGTTTCACCATGTTGGCCAGGCTGGTCTTGAACTCCTGACCTCAAGTGATCCGCCCCCAATGGCCTCCCAAAGTGCTAGAATTACAGGTGTGAGCCACCACACCCGCCCATAAAGTGTTTCTTACTCCCAGCCTTGCTTCTCTTCTCACCTCCCTCCCAAACCAGCTTCCAAACTGCCACCAGAAGGTCCATTCCAAAACACAAATCTGATCTTCTCTTGTGGTAGTCTGCCAATGCCTCACAATTACTTATAGGAGAAATCTCAACCTCTTTATCAAGGAGCATAAGGCTCATCAACACTTAACTCCCCATCTCTCCAGCCTAGTTCAGAAAAACACCTTCCCTTGTACTCTGAACTTTAAGGTTGCCTAATGAATTACAGCCTCCAGATAATACCATATTCTCTCATTCCCCCTTGAATTTGCACACAGGGTTTTTATTATTTGGGCAGGAATGTCTTTAGGCTCTTTTTTTCCAAGCATAGCATGACATGTCCTTTAGGTTTCCTTCACTGGCATCTTTCTGAGGTTGCTGAGCTTCATTTTTCCTCCCACAGCATTCCATGCGTTAGGACTTGTTTGCCTCCTCTAGGGTCGCCTGAGTGTAAGGGCCACGTAAGCCTTGAGAGCAGTCATTGTGATTAATTCACCTCTATCTGCTGAACACATCTTGATAGAACACTAAAAAAAATACACAGAATGACCTTCAAGGAGCTAGAAATTAGTGATGTAAAACAAACATTTGAAATTAGGTATTTGTAGTTCAGGAAAGACTATAATAGATAATTGACTCAAAGAGAGACCCTCATCACAGCTAAATCCAACCTCTTAAGTTATGAGGAGTTTCATTTGTTATGAAAACTAGCCCTTCAGTTTTGAGTGTCGTAGTGGCTTTTAGGTGAGATTCCATGTGTCACATAGTGTTACTTCAAAGGCAAAGGCATTATCTTCAAGTTGTTACCATTATTCACCATTCCCTGATATTTATAGAAAGCCTCTGCCTCTGCAGAGTAAACCCATAGTAGCTACCCAGTCAGAGAATTCTAAATGTAACATTGCTAGTGAGTTCGACAACTATATATTTTGTAATAATGCATAATACATGAATTATATATTGTACTTTATGCTGTATATTATATAATACTTAATATATATGGATATATTTATATGGAGCTACCTATGTATTAAATATGTAATCTGTATTTTACTGGGGCCACATACATATATATATTTTTTATTCAATAAAAACAACTAAGCAACTACAATCCAGAGATAATCTAGAAAAACCTCTGGTCTATCAAGACAGATTTGCAAAGTCATGTTTTTGACTTGTAGAAAATACTCTATTGATGTTTTAAGCAAAACTCCAGCAATTTTGTTAATTATCTCTGAGACAAATTAGAAAATACAATTTTCACTTAAGGGATGAGGGAAGACAGGACTACCATGAACAAAAAAACAAGACAGCACGACATTGCAATAAGAGGCAAAAGTAATATTATTGCTTTGATCCCAGAAATGCGGTATGTTTAATGTTGGTCAGATATACCAGACAACTGAACTTAGTGGACATTTCACTAAAGAGCATGCCATCTGAGCACCAAGCCCTTTGCCTCAACTATTCAGCACTTGCTATATGTCAAGTATTGGGATAATCATTAAGGATATAGAAATAAGTAAGATGTTAGAGGTGGCTTTCCTGACATTTAGATCTTGTTACTTAGAAAACATATTTGGCAGCTTAAATCGAGTCAAAATAGCAACATCTTAAATACCATATATTTATGCCTCTCACATGATGGTTTTGAGTTATTTTAGTTCAGACTTCTCACTCATTGCACTCTGCCATCACCTCCAAGGCTAAACTTATGATGATTGTGGATGTCTTACCACCATACTCCCATTGCAGCTGGAATGCAGAAGAAGAAAGGAAGGTGGTATTTTTCTTTAAGGAACATATATCCTTTCTGTTTATATACCATTGACCAGAACTTAGTCACACGGCTTTAACTTGTTACAAAGAAACCTTGGAAATGCAATCTTCGTCTAGGTGATAATACTCTCCTGAAAATTCCATTGCTATAGAAAGAGGGAGATTGGATATGGGGGAACAGCTACTAGTCTGTCACCACATCTAATAGACGATGGATGCTTGAATAACTAAGCAGACACATAAAATGACTTTCAAGTTTCCTTCTCAAAATAGAGATTTTATAAGCTTAATTCTTTCCAAGATGACCTTCCCGTTGAAATATACCAGATCCTATCAAAAAGAGAGTCATTAACACCTCTAAAACTAATCCTACTGAGGTGTATGTTTACATAAGGCAGTGTACAGGTGCAGCTTCAAAGCCAAATGCACCTGGATTTAGTTGCCTTTTTACTTCTCAACATTTTAAAGCCCGAATTGCTTTTTTTTTTTTTTTTGAAATTGACAATTATCTTGAAATTCTTTTTGTATTGTTGCCAAGCCTCATATAAGGCCACTATCAATATGAAAAATGATTCATACAAAGTAAAAAAACATTGAAATAACTCTAAATATTTAAATAAACACTGCCATATATAATTTTTCTCATGGTAATAAACTTAAATGTGTTGAGCTATCATCTATTTAAGAAAGCTTAGGACTGTTTAAAAATTGTCATCAAAATATATTATTATACTTATTTTTCTTAAAATGCATGATGAAAATCCACAGGTATTATTTGGAAGATTCATTTATAGAATATCTCCTTCTGTGAAACTGCTGGATAAATAAAGTATAGCAACAGTAATAGTACAAGCTACCACTTACATAATACCTTTATATAATTGTATAAAGATTTAAAATATTTAATATTATCAATGTTTGTTTGTTTGTTTTAATTGCATTACACTGTAAACAATGTAAGGACATTGAAAAACTTTATGTTTCTCTATATTCCTTCCATACTTAACAACAACCAAACAGCTACCATGTGTAAAGATCCACGGTTGATATCGGGGACACCTAGGAGAATAGATTAAAAAAAAAAACATACATATGTTTTTAGAATAGGCAACTGCTAGATGAAGAGTAAATAGAAATTGATTAGGTGATAGATTTTTCTGGCATGGTACCTTCTTGGGATGAGAGAAAATAAAATTAGGCTGTTGGTCTCTTTGCAGTTTCCAACAACCTGTGGATAAATACCCATCTCTTGGGAAATCATTCTGCTCTAACATAGGGCTGTTCTGGCAAAACTTCTGTGGTATTCAGTGCAAGTGATTCTTTGCCTAATTTCTTCCAGTTACTCATAATCACCCTCTGCCTAAATATCCCCGGTGCTCATCCTCTTGAATGCCATTCTTAATCTCTAGGTGATCATCCCCCACACTTTGTTTTCATTTGGCCACACTCCCACTATATAATTATTTTAATCAGGAGCACCATCTTCTTTAACCATGATAGCAAATGACGCTATTTCCAGAGTAGGGTGGAAAATTAAAATTGTTAGGATCCAATTTGATTTGCTTTGTGACAGTAATTCAGAGGCTATGGAGGAGCAGGGGAGTGTATGCTGTGTTGGGCTATAATGAAGATCAGAGGCTGCTAACTGCCAGATTGGCATCATTTCCACCCTATGAACAGTTTTCATTTCAGAATGAAATTGTGGAATTTGTATCAGTGTACTGTTCAGGGAATACTTGAGAATTGAATGTTGCACTTTAGTGCATGCAATAGTAGTGCTTGCCTAGAGGCATTCAATAAATATTGGTTTAAATAGATTGAAACACAGACAATTTTAAGAGCATTGACTTGACACTGTGTCCCCCCATACCCAGGTATGCATATGAGTCATTTGAAGAGTTTGCTGAAATGTCTATTTCTAAGTCTTATTTCTAGAAACTCCAATTTAGTCCATGTGACATAAGGGCCTGAAATCTGCAATTTAAATAATTGAAAAATGCATCACACATGATTCTGTTGCAGCTGGTATGTGGATGTCAACTTTGCAGAATATTGGGAAATCTGACATAAATGGCATAGGCTATGGTGGCCTGAATGATCTTTGAAAGTTAAGGGAATTGGGGATGGAATTATTATGGATTGCTCTACCTTCTATACAGGTAGTCCATTTATTTCTCATTAAATTCATGTTTGTTTAACTGATGAATACAAATATATTATTACAACTTTTAAAGGAGTCAATAAAGATGAACTTTTCCATAATAAATACTAGATACTCATTATGGGCAAGGATGCCTGAAGTTCTAAATTGCTTTCTCAGTCCTGAAAATGATATTAAAGTGTTATTTAAAGATTATTCATGTCTATGCTACGCTAATCACAAGATGCTATTATAATCTACCTATACCAGTTCTTACACTCCTTTATATAAGATAAATTAGAAGATTAACAGATGCAAAGAGGATAACTGATTGATTTTGCCCCTACATGTCCATCTTTCTACTACATTCTTACCAAATGAGATGTGGAACATGAAAGCTTTGAATTATTAAAATATAAAAATACAAAGATAAAGTATTATTATTCATTGATTACCTCCTTTTTGCTTAAGAAAGCTGTTCTGTTTGGGTAGAGGGCAATAAGGAAAGGTAAAGATTCCTATTTCTGCTTCCTAAGTCCACTTTTTCACCCTGTAAACTGTAAAACTCAATCCAACAAACTCTCCATTTTTCAATAGAGCCTATCACCAATGAATGTCCTGGACCCTTATTTTTTCCAATTTCTCTTCTGTGGCATTTTTCTGATTGTGTCATGATGTGTCAGGGTATAAACCACAGAAGAAAAAAATGGAAGAGCCCAAATTGCCCATTTATTGGAAAGCAAGGCAATAAGCCATTAAACCCACTATTGCCCTTACATATGTGACTGCTGTTGCTGTAACAGTGTGGGTGATTATGTATGTGGAACTGTTTCTATCAGGTGTGATGGGTTTTTAAATCCCGTCTCCTTAGTGACCAGGTACTTAAATTTTGTAGACCCTGGCCACATTAAGAATGGAAAATGAAGACCTGTGACTAAGTGAATGCTATAGACTCATTTAAGGTCAAGCCAGTGACTTAACTAAACACAGATCACTGAGTGCCTCTTCAATGAAGAGACAATGCTCTGCCATGGATAAAAGTATAGGTAGAGTCTGTTAAGGCCAGGTTTAAATTTAGGTTATTTTCCTTATACTTGGAATTACTTGTGCAACCTTCTTGGGTTTTACCTTCTCCAGTTATACGGGCATAATAGATGCCCATTATCTCCATGGGCTATTGAAAATATTAAATAAAGGGGCATATCTACATCACTTCCTACAATAACCAGTGAATAATTCATATTTAAGAAATGCTTAATTCCACAGCTGGGTGTGGTGGCTCACGCCTGTAATCCTAGCACTTTGGGAAGCTGAGCAGCGGGGATCATGAGGTCAGGAGTTAGAAACCAGCCTGACCAACATGGTGAAATCCCATCTCTACTAAAAATACAAAAATTAGCCTGGCACGGTGGCACAAGCTTGTAATCTCAGCTACTCCAGAGGCTGAGGCACGAGAATCACTTGAACTTGGGAGGTAGAGTTTGCAATAAGCCGAGATTGCACCACTACACTCCAACCTGGGTGACAGAGCAAGACTCCATCTCAAAAAAAAAAAAAAAAAAAAAAAAAAAAAAAAACAATTCAAAAAAAAAAAAAAAAAAAAGAAAGAAAGAAAGAAATGTTTAATTCCTCATTGTCTCTGGTGGTATGAATACAAAGATTTTTAATTATGCACTTGACATAAAGTAGTGTTTGGAAAATGAATGGAATCAAAATTCTTGTCTCTGGCTGCTTGTAATCTAAAAAGAAATAGAAGGCACACCAATAAAGAACAGCTGAACCAAGTAGTAAGTTTATCCCAGGACTGGGGATGGAGAGAATATTATTTGTTCTGATATCTGCGGTATAAAAAAAGGGTTTAAAAAATGATTCTTACTTTTAATTCTCTTCCTGATTTGCAATTTTACCATATAAATTTGAAAACCTCCTTGCAGAGAGATTTCCAGGCTACATAATGTTTTCTCTTATGGTCCTGTGACAATATACTTTACACTTCCTTTGCTGACACTTAAACTATATCCCCATTCTTTTTTTAGAGCTCTCAACAATACTATGATGAATATTTTTTTATTATGAAATCTTAAGAAAGATCTTTAGAAGTGGAATTTTAAGACTTAATAAGGCCAAATGCTTCTGTAGAAATTTTGTCTTAACATGTGTACCAAGAGTTTAGCAGATTGCATGGCTAAGATTTTAATATGATGTAATGAGTTTAGTCTTTGAAACAAGGGCCCAGTGGTCCTCATCTTAGTAGTAGACAATTTGCTTTGCCTAAAACAGATTATTTCTGTGGGGAAGGCCATGGAGAAAGCAAAAAAAAGGGTGAATAGTCTGTCTATTGAGATTCTCTCAGACTTGAATTAAGAATTATGGACAGCCAAGCCAGCCAGTAGGAATGAGACAGAAGTGAGACTGAGCTCCAGGACAGTTTTGAATGAACTGTGAGCTTCATATTGCCACAGTCCCTCCACCATCCCAGCACCTGAATTCTCAGGCTGACCCCACACTATGAGACCATTTCCATAAACTGAGCCTCGATTCCTTCATCTGTAAGAAAGAGTTTTGTGCAGCCTGGATGTTTGGTGTTGACTGATTTTATTAGTTGTTTTTGGTATGTGGCTGAAGTATTTTAGCTGCCAAATATTATCACTAAAATTCCTGAAAAATCTAGTGGTTTCCCCCTTTGACTGTTTTCTGAAAACACGCATTCCCTTTTCCCCAGTTGAAGCTCTAGACACATCTGGTTGCTTCTCCCACTTCCCTTTCTGCTCTGATGAGTTTAAAGTGTACAATGGATTTAACCAGAAATAACTTAGCAGCTGATCATATTTCCAAAACGAACCTTTTTTGCTTCCCAAGAAAAAAAAATATTAAATGACTCAGAAAATCACTTTTTAAATTTGATTTTAAATTTTCAGGTGACTCTACTGTGTTAAAAACTATTTCAGTAGTCAGGCATGGAGTGAGAAAAGGCAGAGCCAGAAATTTTATTTCCTCTGAATAAGCTTTGCTGAGATCTTCAGAAGTAAAAACAACATTCAGGAATTAAAATGTCAACTTTGAATCAATTTGCTATAGCAAAGACAGTTGTGCCTTTTAAATTTAAAATGACAAATTTATTATTAGTGTACCTATAACCCTTTAGCTATGAAATCGAATGCTACATTTCTTTAAAGGTTGATAGTTTATATTTCACTGGATCATACTGAGAATATAATTTATGATCCCTTAACTTTTTTCTTCTTTAATATACTTTAAGATCGTAAAAATTTGTTTTCTTTACTACCAACCTAAATAATGCTGTTTCTTGCTCGTTGGCACATTTCCCTGTTTCTGTGTCCATCTTTCCCATACCTCCTGACATGTGGAAAGGACAAATACCATTAATCAGACAGTGGAAGAGAGTGTAAGCCAACACTCACCTTTGCCTCTGTCCAGCTCCGTCTCTACACTGGATGGAAGGCAGATCTTACAGTACTCAGAACTGACCGGCAGGTTTTCACCTTGTTTATTTACAAGAATTAAATGTAACTGAGCACCGTGGCTCACGCCTGTAATCCTGACACTTTGGGAGGCTGAAGCAGGCAGATGGCTTGAGGTCAGGAGCTTATAACCAGCCTGACCAACATGGTGAAACCATGTCTCTACAAAAATATAAAAATTAGCCAGGCATGGTGGCCTTTGCCTGTAGGCCGAGGCAGGAAAATCAATCACTTGAACCTAGGAGGCAGAGGTTGCTGTGAGCTGAGATTGCACCACTGCGTTCCAGAGTTGGCAACAGAGCATGACTCTGTCTCAAAAAAAAAAAAAAAAAAAATAAAAAAAAAAAAAAAAAAAAAAAAAAAAAAAAAATTAAATTAAATTAAATACAGGGTGGCAGAAGCAGACAAATAAAATAAACAAAAATCACTGGAGACATTAAGGCCACTATGTTTGCTAGCACAAACCAGCAAATGCATTGCGCTATTTATTTTCACAAATACCACGATTCCCCTTAATAAACAAGGAAAACTAGAGTTTTCCTTCAAAGTGTTGGGGATTTTAAAATTCAAAATTCTGACATATCAGGAGGAATCCTAAACAGTACTGATGTAGTTTGCTAGGGCTGCTATAAGAAAATGCCACAGATTTGAGTGTCTGAAAGAACGAAACCATATTTGCTCGCAGGTCTCCAGGCTAGCAGTCCACGAGCAGGTGCTGGTAGGGTTGTTTTCTTCCAGCACCTGTCCCCTGAGTGTGCAGACGCCTGCCTTCTTGCTGAGCCATCGCACAGCGTTCCTTCACTGCTTGCACACCCCTAGATCCTCTTCCGACCATGAGCCCTTACAGAATACCAGTCCTATTGGATTAGAGCCCAACGTGAACAGTCCTATTTTACCTTCATTTTTAAAAAAGACCTTATATCTTAATAAAGACACACTCTGAGGTCTTCAGGGCTTGACAGCCACATAAGAACTTGGGAAGAACACAATTCAGTTCACAGTATTCTGCTCTCTGAACCCCCAAATTGCTGCTTTTCTTACATGCAAAATACGATCACTCTATCCCAACATCTCGAAAGTCTTAACCCATTTCAGCACCACCTCTAAGACCTAGATCTCATTAAAATATCATTCAAACTAAGTGTGAAATCCAAGATACGATTCATCCTGCTGCAGAATTTTTCTCCAGCTGTCAACCTGGGAGAGCAAACAAGTTATCTGCTTCCAAAATATGGTGGTAGGACAATCACCAGACAAAGATTCTCCTGCCAAAAAGGAGAAATTGAGAAGAAGATGGTGTCATGGATCCCAAACAAGACCAAATCCTAGTATGGCAAATTGGATTAGGTTTAAAGGCTCCAGACTAATTATTTTTGGCTTCATGCTCATCCTGCAGGCATGCCAGTAGATGTGGTGGCCTCATATTCAGGGCCCACTAACGTGGGAGCATTACTCCCTGATTTCCTTGGTGGTAGCCCGATCCCTAGGAGCTGGGTAACGGCAGCTGTGCTGCTGAGACTAAGGGGGCAACCTCAGCACCAGAAAATGAGCCAGAGGCAGCCTTGACCCCTAAGCCTGTGTCCTCCAGGATCGTGGCAGCAGTGACAGCCCTTGCAATCTTTGAGTCACCTTTGGAGTCCTTCTTCCCTTTCCCTGAATGAAAACATGTGCTTGCAGCCAGATAGCTCCGTTGTTCCACCCTGCTGCATCACAGAAGTCTGACAGCTTTCCTTCTTATTGTCCTGTTTCTGTCACCTTCAGTCAAGGCTGACAGTATTTCCCCTATTTCTCTCTATTCATAGCTTCCTGGGAGGTGGCTGATTAGATCCAAGAGCCACACCAATAATCTCTTTACCAAATGATTTTTCAGCCACACTTGCTATGTTCTCTCCACAACCCACTTTCTACTTGTTAGCAGTATAGACAGGCTGATAATTTTACAAATCATCAAGTTCTGGCTTCTTTTGGCTTAACAATTGCTTTATTTATTTCAATCCCATTTTGCTATAAACAGTAAAAAACAACAAAAACCTGGCCATAGTTTTGACAATTTGTGTAGAATTTTCTTTGCTCAATATTCAATTTAATCACTTACAATATTTACTTTCCCCAAAACAGTAGAATACAATTCAGCCATTTTTTTTTACTTTTATAACAAAGATCGTGTTCCTTCAATTTCCAGTAACATGCTCCTCAACTCTGTCTGAGACCTCAAAATCACATTTAACATTCATCGTATTCCTATCAAAAGTCTCTTCAAGGCTATGTAAGATCTTTCTAACATGTACTTCAAACCTTGTCTAGCTTTTGTATATTACCCGATTCTAAGGCTGCTTCCACACTTTCAGGTACTTTACAGCTGCACCACCCTTCCCTATATGAAATCTGGTTTTGTTTGCTGGGATTGCCAAAACAAAGTACCATAGACTGAGTGACTTGATCAGCAGTTTATTCTCTCACAGTTCTCAAAGTTAGAGATCCAGGATCAAGGTGTCAGCAGGGTTGGTTTCATTCTGAGGCCTCTATTTTGACTTGCAGATGACCACCTTCTCGCTATATCCCCTCGGGGTGCTGCTTCCGTGTACTCCCATATCCAGTTTGTCTTCCATTCTTATAAGAACACCGGTCTAATTGGATTTGGACCCACCCAAACAGCGTCAGTTTAGCTTAAGCACCTCTTTAAAGATCTTATCTCTAATTCAGAGGCATTCTGAGGTGCTGCAGGTTGGCACCCCAACACACTGTTTTTGTGGTGGTGGTGGTGTATTTTTTTTGTTGTTGTTGATTATAAAGAATATTGCAAAGAATGCAGATGAAGTGATGTGTGGGGTGAGGTATGGGGGAAGGAACTTGGAGGTTCCATGCCCTCCCTGGGCACATCACCCTCCAGGAACCTCCACGTGTTCAGGTGTCTGAAAACCAGCACTTCAACATATGAATTGCAGTGGCAGGGGGTACAAGTCAGGTCAAAGAAGATAGCAAGTTAAAGAGAAATATACATGTGATCAATTAATTAACCAATATTTTCCGATAGCCTATGCTCAAATTACCAGAATAGTAATGTGTGTAGAGATCTAAAAGTCTGAAGACGCAGTTGAGTCCAGCTTTCTCCCTCTCTCCCTGGCCTGCTTGAAGGCATTGAATGGACAGCTGCCTTCTTATCGCATCTCTTCTGTAAAGCATTTGACCATTATTCTGAGCACCATCTCATATCACAGGCCCTTGAAGTGCTCTCTATCAAGAACTCACCCAAGCTCAGTTCAAAAAAGTAGTATTGGTGGGAGGGAGGTTCATGGGAAGACAATGCTACTCATGTGTTCTGAATTTTAGCCTTTAGATCAAGCCAGCAATTTGAAGGTGACTCCTTTACTATAGTACACCAATCTCTTAGCTTTTTTCTATGGAAATTCCCTTAGCTTTTTTAAAAAGGAGATTCCACTACATGAATTCCTCTACGAAATTCTTCCACATAAAATCAATGTGCTAACTTTTTGGCGGGTATACTATCAAGGACATTTTCCAGTAAACTGCTTTTATGTTCTCCTGTGCAGGATCTCACACAAAAAATTTTCAACCTAAATGTTTAAAAAATCATTTACTACCCACCGATTTGTGCAATCCATTTTTGTGTGTGAGTAAAAAATGTGTGATGGTATTCTTTTTTTCTCTTTTATTGCCAAAACTGAATTTAAAAAGTTATTTCCATAATTTTATTTTCTGTTTTTACTAGGACAGTCTTCATCTATACTTTATCACAGATGTAGGGATTGTTATTCTTTCCAGCTTTATTGAAGTGTCATTGACAAAAATTGTATGTATATATAAGGTATACATTATGTTTTGATATAGGTATACATTATGAAATGATTGCCACAATGAGGTTAATAAACATATTCATTACCACAGGTAGTTCCCTCCCCTCCCCTCCCCTACCATTCCCCTCCCCTCCCCTCC
>NW_016107482.1:2128179-2175608 GCF_001604975.1 Cebus imitator | reverse complement strand
CCCTTCCTTTCCTTTGTCACTCTTTCTTGTTTTGTGGTGAGAACACTTAAGATTTATGCTTTTGGCATATTTAAAGTATGCAGTCCAGTATTATCAACTACAGTTACCATGCTATATATTAGGTCTCCAGACCTTATTCTGTGTAACTGAAACTTTGTACTCTTCAAACAACATGTCTCTATTTTTCTACTACTCCCAAGCCCCTGGAAACTACCATTCTACTCTCTGCTTGATCTGTTCAGATTTATTGATCATATTCTTATTGAAAACCATCTGAAGTCAAAGAAATGAGCAAACATAAATAATGTTCTTTATTTCAATGAATGTAAATATCTTTATAAAGCTTTAATACATATACTTTAATTTTTTTAAAGTCTGAATAGTAATTCACAGCTGATTTGATCAAGAAAGCTTCATGGAAGAGGTAGTATTTGTAATAAATATGGAATGAGGCATGGAAAAAATGGCTTAAAACCTTTAACATAATTCTGAGGTTTTTTGCCTTTTTCTGAAGTTACTATTCTAAAATCTGGCAACTCCACAAATAAGATTTGCATGAGTCTTCATAATCCAATTTGTAAACCAAACTCAATTTTAATTTATAATCAAATATATACACTAGATTATTTTCTATTTTCTGATGTGAATTTCCAAATATGTTTAAAACCTATAAAGACTTTCTCACTTTGTTGGCTGATATGCAGAGAGAGAGAATTTTAGGCTCTTAGGATGTAATCAACAAGGGCCTTTGAAGGAATTATAATGCAAGAACTATTGGACCTTACCAGGACTTTTAGTACCCCACCTGAGAAGTCACGTCGTGTCACATCCATCCTGATTTATTGACGGCAGCAGTCAGCCCACTCATATTCAAGAGGAGATACAAACCTTATCTCCCAATAAGAGGAATATCAGACAATTTTAGGATCTTCTTTGAAATGACTCCATGTATATGCATTTCTTATTTGAGAACTCTAATCTTCAAACATTTGAAATATTTGTAATAATGTCTAATTTTGGCAAAGCAGTATTGTTCATAAGATAATATTAATAGAATAATAATGGATTTGTTTTTATTTTCTTTAGTAAACATCATCCTTTATCCACGTTATATGTTCAATAAACAATTCTGAGCAATTTTTCTAATAGGTAAAAAAGAGCATTAGTTGCCGATGGAACGAGTTGTAGGAAGCTTAATTTTATGTGTAAGTGCAGTCAAATGTTAATTTTCCCTTTACACTTTTGATATCTCTGAAATTAAAATGAATCTTAGAATCTGTGGGATATCTTTGTTGAACTGGCAGCAGTTTTTCTTTCTTAGTTATTCAAAAATAATGATATGACTTATTATCAATGATGACCTATTTTATCATCTTTGATGCAATATGGTAGTTGTTATATTTCCAGGATAACCAGGTACTCAGTATAAAATAATCATATTCTCTATTTTGAGATACTTTCTCTACAACCAGAAACGAGTCCTAAATCTTAGATATTGCTTGAATTACACTATCCTACAAAACTGTTAACATTCATTTTTTTGGCAATGTGCTTATTTTTCTAACTTGATTCTAGACTTCTAAGAGCAGCCAACAATGCATTAGCTATCTCTGTCTATTGAAAGGCCTTTTAATTGACTTTTTCCTATTGACTGAGATCCTAGAAGGCAGCTCTGTTAATGGTGTATCCTGATGAGAGACAAGGAATAGGTTTGCCAGAATCGGACTTGAGTGCTAATATAGTATATCATGTTATTTCCAATCGCTTAGCGTTTTCTTGTGATAGCAACAAAATGACTTCTTGAAAAATGAAGCCCTGCACCATTGTATCCAAAAAAATGTATACTTGGCTGTGACCAATATAGCTACAAGTTCTTCAGTAATAATCCTGTCTTAAATCTTAAGTAAAAAATGTGACTTTAGTGGAATTTTATTGCAGTTATTATTCAGAGTATTTGTATCACTACATCTTTTAATAAGAATGGTGTTTCTTGTATACAGGTGTGTGTTTGTGTGGGTGTACATGTGTACAGATATATATATATATCCACAAACACAGATGCGTTTATTCATTCAATTATTATTTAAAGAATTACTGAATGTCTAGAACATGCTGATGTATAATGACTACCAATCATCCTTGTCCTTAAGTAGATTACAGTCAACCTCTCATAAGTCCAATTTTTCTCTACTTTTTATGTTGTGGAAACATAGCAAATAGTAAGTTTAAGTATTGCATAAACACTAGCCAAGTTTTCAGTTTTTTATTTAGAAAATTATTTTATCTAGTTTTTCTATTTTGATTATATCTACTTTTTTAAATGGGGCATTCTTGCTCAGAAACCAACATTTTTGCCAATTTCAAATATTTTACGATTGTAGAATATCTTTCAAAATAATGAAATGTTCTTTGTGGGCTTTCATGGAATAGAAAATCCTTAAAGGCAAGAAATCCATAGCCTTATTTTATTTTTTGTTATATACCCTGTAAATAATCATAAACAGGAGAGTGGTTAATAAATATTATTCAGATTTGGGGTTGTGAAATAGGAGATACAGGCATGAAATCCTATTTTTATTACTATCATTATGCTGATGATCCTCGGGCCACTTGTTTCTGGTCTGTGTAATTGCAAAGTTCTTCATATTTTATTCATTAGAAGAGCTGCTCTGTGCCCATTCTTCATATGTTGCTGCCTCGTGCTGTTTCCAGCACTTCCTAATGGGTGTGATCGGTGGGCTCCATCAACTCTCTGTTTATGCCCTGCTCAGACCTCTAATGAATATTGGACTTGCAGCCATCACTCATGTTTCAAGTGCAGACATAAATTAATAGAGAATTTTTGTTTGTTCATTAGCATTGTGAAAAGCAAACTCACTTTGTCTCCTTCCTGCTGTCTTTGATGTATTTGCCCACCTATTATAATGAATTTGTAGTGAAACCTGATTCATGTAGGTATTTATTTAAGAGGGTCTTGCTGTCTCTTTTCTCTCCTTTTTCACATCTTTTTTTTCCTTTTACCATAAGCAGATAATACTTATTAACCATCAATAATAAACTAGTGTAGATAGGATTGTGATAAATTCTTGTTGAAAGGAATGCAATTCTTAATTGGGTAAGACAATTCAAGAGTTTATTATATAAACACAGCATGCCCTCATTCCGTTTGGATTTCTTTGTTCCCCATTTGGATTAAAATTTATTCTTTTACTCTGAGCAAGTTTAGTTTTTCATCTTAGTATATTTCACTTAGACAAAGAAACTTTTAAAAATGCATTACAATGCAAAATAGCAGCTTGTCAGGGATCAGTATTATAGCTTTTTTGAGTGCATGGCTGGATATGTGATTCTTTTTTGTTTTATAATGAGTGAGCTCAAGATAAAATGTTGATAAAGACTAGATAATTTTGAAGAGAAAATGCATAATTGAGTCTTGGTTGCTCAACTTATTTTATTCCATATTTCTTGTTTCTTTTCAGCAGCTGTTTAAATTCTCTTAGAAAATATTAATGGATCAATACAATTTTATCAGATTGCTATGGTATGAATATTTTTATTCCTCCAAAATTCATACATTGAAACCTGATCACCAATCTGATGACATAAGAAGGTGGGCCTTTGGGAAGTGATCAAACCATGAGGGTAAAGTTCTAATGAATAGAATAGTGCCCTTATAAGACGGGCCCAAGAAAGATACTAAGTCTTTCTACCTCACAAGGACACATCAAGAAGGCAGTATCCCTGATTCACAATGTGAGCTCTCAGTAGACATGGAATTGTCTTCATTTTGGATTCCTCAAAATTCAGAATTGTAAGACAAAAATTTCTGTTGTTTATAAGCCATCCAGTTTATGAAATTTTGTTACAGCTGACCAAATGGACTAAAATGCACATCAAATTTATTTTTCATAAGAATAATGCACCGAATTTTATATTTTCAACTAAAGAGTGCTTATTTCAAACTTTCTACAATTTATAGTAAATGTGTATTAATCAGTTGAAGAAGCTATAGAAAATATTGAGTTTCTTATGTAAGCGTTCTTACCCTTTGTGACATGTTTTCAAACGCAAAAAGTCCATAAATTATGCCAGCACCCTGAGGAATTTACACTTTGGTTAAAAGACTCAAAATATAAACAACAGTGGATTAGTTGTTGTCTTGATAAATGGAAATAGTGACTTGGAGGTTGGTCTGTTAACAAGATTAATCGCAATGGCATTTTGATTAGCAATGCAACATTTACTCTCTGTTCACTTTATTTAATATAAAATGATTGATTTATTGAACACTTTATTTAAGGGAAGATTAGGAGCTTTTGGGGAAATGTTAATACCTCCATGTATATATTGTGTACGTACGTACACACACACACACACACACACACACACACACACACACACACATAGCATAGTAGGTAATAGATATTCTTCAAGCATCTGGAAAATGGAATTTTATATATATATATAAACATAGTCTTGATATTATATCAAGAAATTATAGCTTGTTAAGGAAGTTAACAGCAATAGCCCAATGTAAGAAGGTATGCAGTTAATAATTTTCATTTTTTTCAAAGTGCTATACATTTGAGAAGAAGAAATGCTTTCAAATAAAATTGTTAGAGAAGACTTCTTAGAAGAAAAGACATTTAAAAATGACTTTGAAAAAGATGGAAAGTAGAAGTTACATATGTCAAAATGTGAAAGGGTGGAAGTCAACTACTGCAGGAAAGAATTATATTAGCAGAAATTCAAACAAAAAAAACAAGATTTAAAAAAAAAATGAGTAACAACCCAATTTGATTGAGGAAGAACATATGTCTAGGAGATTAGACAAATATGAATAGTAGCTTGGGGGCCAGGGAGTAGAGGCTTTGTATGGCAGATTGCTAGTTTTTTGTTTTTTTAAATTCATTTGCAAATGAGGTACTATTGAATGTTTTGCTGGCAGAAAGCATCATAATCAAATAGTTTAAGACAACTAATTGAGTGCACGTGTGCAGGGTAGCTTACAGTGATGTGCAGGCAGGACACAGTGAGCCCACACTGCAGATTTGGAAAGAAAGTTTCCATGGGGGAGAGTGTTAATAAGAACACGCACAGGCTTTGCTGTCTTGATGGTTAAGAGGCTAGTATTTGTTGAATACAGCATTAAGCTTCTTAGCCTAGAAAGCTGCAAAAAATTGTAAAACATGTGAGAAGACTGAGTGGAGAAGGAAACATCACATAGTATGTGACACTCATTTGAGGTACTCATGGAGCTGTCCATCAAACAGCTCAGCAAAGAATGCAGGGCAGGAGAATGGAGACTTTTTAGGGATTTGTGTACAAGCAATAGATAAAATATCTATGATGAAGGACACAGAAAAACACTCCGCATCCCCAAAGTCCTGGTACCCTGAAGGGTTGTGGAGTGGGAAGAAGACTGGTAAATCCTGCTACATGGAGGCACTAATGAACACATGAAGATAGGGATAGAATGAAGAGAGGAAAAACGTTATCATCTCCCCATGGAAACAAATGAAAAATGAGCTTGAAAGAGCATTTGACACAGGATTCGGGACCTAGTGACTTTGTGTGTGTGTGTGTGTGTGTGTGTGTGTGTGTGTGAGAGAGAGAGAGAGAGAGAGAGAGAGAGAGAGAGAGAGAGAGAAGCAGAGTAAACAAAAATTACAAGAAATCTAACTGAGCCTCCCAGATATTTTCAAACAATGGAACAGAGTTTGCCGCAGAAGTGAAGCAAAAGATAATGACAATGGGGGTTAGTGAAGAAGGAGTAGCTGTGGGAGATGTTCCTTTGGGACTCTTCTAGGGAATTTGTGAGAAAAGTAGCATCATCAAATGAACCCTAGATTTATATTTGACCAAGGCAAAAGCAGAGCAAATGCCTGGCTATAAGTATTAGTTAAAACATAACTTTGGTGACCTTCTCTCAATTCCAAGTTCACCTTTGTTTTTTCTCTGCATTTTATTTGTCCCTGTTTATCATCCTACCTTTCTTTAGGTGGATCTGATATAATCTAACACATGTGATTTGATAAGAGTGAAACCTAAAACCAAATAGCTCATTAGTGCTTAGCAATCCATGCTGTCATCAAACAAGAATTCCTCATAAAAGAAAGGGAATACGGGCCCGACAATTTTAAATAAAGTTCAAACCTTGTAATTAGTGATTCTATAATTTAAATATGTAAACTTGAGTAAAGTTTTAGTGTCACTTGATAAGTATGAAATAAATGGAGATTCTTGGGCTGTACTCCTCAAGTGTATGGGCAGTTTTTGAAAACTCGTGTCGTTAAGAGCATCCCAGATCATTCTAATTCAAGTGGCCAGAGGCTATCCTTTGACACACACTGATATAAGATTTCTAGAGAAAAATTTCAACTGATTCCCGGTTCCATGATTAACCTTTCAGTCCTAGGTAGCTACTGAGAAAAAATTATAGAAGTTCAGGCCAATTAGCCCTCTTAGAAACAATGATACTTGTTAGGACAATTATTTCTACGAGATTTTTTTTCTGCTCTTCTGTTAATTTGTTTTTTAGAATCATCAGTAGGTAGACCAATACAGTTGGAGAGACAGTGCAGTTGGGAATATCACCAAGAGGGTTGAGGATACATACTCAATAATGATCTGTAGTTTTACCAATGTAATTATTTTTTGATTTATACTATTTCATTACTAATTCAAAAACAAGTGCTCTGCAGATATATAGTACTCTTTTATTTCCATCTTTAATAAGACCAGGTTTCACATAAAATGCAAAATTTCAATCAGAGGTAAATCACACGACCTATACTTCAAAAGTCCCTTTTGGGTGCTACAAAAATAACTTTTCGGGAAGGGAAAAATAATGGAGGCAAGCATTTTACTTTTGAGTGTATTGTAACCACCCACAAAAGAGATCATTATGGCTGTGGGGAGGGTCTGTTGTCGACTACCTGAGTTACTACCAAATAATTTTACCTCTGTCTATGCCTTTGTTTCTTCATCTGCAAAGTGGAAATAAAGGTATTTACCTCTTAGGGTTGTTGTGAAGACTGAATAAACTAGAACATAAAAATGTATAAATCTGCCTGGAATATTTTAAATGCTCAATTAATTCTAGATGTTTTTATTAGTATCCTGAGTATAAATATACACATTGGCTTTAGTACTCAGGTTTATTGCAGTTCTGAATTTCTATGATTGTGTGTACATATCAGGTATTTTATTTTTCCAACTCTGATTTTCATTCATTAATTTTTTTACTGTGAATCAGTATAGGTTAAGCTATGCCATCGTCATGAACGTGGCCCAAACCAAATCGCTGTGGCCCAACACAGTAGAGGTTTCTTTATTACATCACAGTTTGATAAGGATTTGAGAGTCCTGCTCCATTCTTTTCACTCTACATTTGGAAACTAATGCTTTCATAGTATCAGAGAAATTGTGTAGTAAACTGAAGATCCTTCTCCAATGCTGAATTGTTCCTTTATTGTTATCGGTTCCTACAGATTTATAAGACTGTTTCAAAATCTCACCTTTATCTGTAAAGCTCATGTTATTTCATGGTGTTTCCAGCACATTAAAAATATCAAGGTCTGGGAGTCTTTGTGAAGGTGGGTGTTCAGGACAGGAGCTGTGCAGGGTCTCAGATGTCTGAGCCTGCAGCACACGCTTTGCTCGGTCACCTTGTGACTCTAGATGTCATTTAACCTTATTGGGATTCTTTACTGAGCCCCTAAAGAAAAAATTATACAATAAAATAAAAAGTATTTTTATATTCTCCTATAAAAACTCACACAATGCCAAAAGAATTATTTAAGTTAATCACGTTGTCCATCCCTTTGTCTAACCATGAAGGATCCCCATGGTACATTCTAGAGAGCTTTGTCTAGTCTAACTTGAAATGATCCCATCAAAGTGACTTTTATCATTTGTTTTGAAAGGCAGTACCATTAATCTTTTCTGCTTCCCCCTCTCTCTTTTTGGTTCACTTCAATTCAACAGGCAGGGAGAAGAGAACATTGAATAACATTATAAAAATGTTAATTCCTAATGTCACAGACTAGCCCTTAATCACACTATTAGACATATGTTCTGAATTAATGATCCTGACCAGCCAGCAGGAAGACGAATATTGACTTTGATGAATGCCTGCCATTATTTTCTGAGATGGATGAAGTTGTTTTCCTTTCTGACTAAATGTTTTCTCAGAAATGATATTCTATTTAGAAAGAAAGAGCATATAAAATACTTTCTTTTGTTGGCAGGATATTCTTTTCTAAATCAGCATTTCGCTTGTGTGTATTTTGTTCATACAGTGAGACATTTTGCTGCAATCACTGATAATCTCTTGGCCTTATAACTTTGGCAGCCTCTTTCTCTAGATTCATTTCTTTAAGCCCCCAGTGCTTAATTACAAGCAATGAAATAAAGCATGTTTAGTATGTGCAGAAATCTCATTATTCCAAACAGTCACTTCCTAGAGATGACAGTGGTGAAAATCATATCTCCTTTTCTTTGTGATTCTTACCTGCACAAACTCTTTCTCCATGGTGCACTTTGTAAAAGTCCTCCTCAACACCAAGCCTCCAAGCCTCTGCTCAAATGCTACCATTTGCACAAAACTGTTCTCACAATTCCTGGTGGGAAGTCATAGTTTCTTACTCTGGGCTTTTCTTGAATTTTATTAACTGCTCTCTTTGGCAATGATCTCACTCTGACTTTCAGTACTCTTAGCTGTGTTCAGGGCCTCCTTCCCCTAAGTGTTACGAGCTGTTTTAGGGCAGCAAAAGTTCATGAAAGTTTTTATCACTGACCTATTACACCATGACCGTTCACAGCATACAGTTAACAAACCATTGAATATAATATATGCAATTCACATCATTATATTTAATTATATTATTTTATATATATCTAATTTATATATAAATCTGTAATTTTATACAATATAAAAATAACATTTAATTTACATATAATTAAATATATGTGTCTATACACACACACACACACACACACACACACACACACAACTTTCAACCTTGCATCATTCTATGGGCAGAGGCTGTGAGAAGCTGTAGGAGATCTGGTTTCATTAGGTCACAGTGAAGTGACCAGCTGTGGCAATAGTTCCTCCGAAGTTCTATGAAAAGTTTTTAACTGAATGCATGGGGAAGTGGCACTGAGACTTACAGAGATGAGGCAGGGCTATTACCATTACAGAAAACTGCCGTCTACATTGCTGGTACAGCCAAGCGTCGTGTTTGAAGGGACAAATGCATGGGACTCAGGGTACCCTGTCATTCATTGGGACTGGGTTGGGACAGGCTGCAAGTGAATCCACACACTAGGGGTGACTTCTGAGGTGACTGCTAAGGAGCCGGCTATCACTGCTTACATTTACAAGTGGAAACCTGGGCCAAAAGAGAGTTTATGCTTTCCTTTATTTTTCTAATTTATCTATATGTCTCTTTATTTATGTTTATAAGCACATTGCAAACATCTTGGAATTAGAGCCATTATTGATCTTTCTGTGTAAGTCTTTATAATCACTATAGAATTTATTTTCTGTGATTTATATCTAATTTATATTTTACCAGTTATTGTTGCAAAAATGCTATATCCTCAGTTATCAAAACTCGATGACATAAAACATGCCTTCCTTATCTCATGCTCACTCGTCTGTGCAACCACTGGGTAAGTCTGCTCCTGAGTTACATTCCTGGGCCATGGCTGGAGAGGTCATGACCTTCTGTGGCAATTTCCCAGGATCATGTCAAGGAAGCTCTAGAAGAGCAGGGGGAAACATGCATGCCTCTCGAGATCTACACTCAAACTGAACCATTGTCAATTCTGCATACATTCCATGGAGCCACAAAAGTTGCAAGACGAATCCTCACATCAAGTGGGGCAGGGGGGTTACTCTACCAATAAACGCACTGTCACATATATTTTTGCTCATCAGTGCAGCAATTTTCTTTTACTCCTACAACTTCGAACATCGTGTGAATAAAAGAAATGAGAGCTAAAAAGCTCCTTGTTGGTATACTGAGTTTACCAGAGTCTAGGCTATGAGAATGCATTACATCTAAGAAAAATGTGAAGGCAAACAACAACAATGGCAACAACAACAGCTCAACATAGCACTGTCTGTATACATCTATGGAACTTTCCAGCTCCATTCTGATAATGTCTGGAATTTTGCTTGGACTGTTCATAGCAGTGAGAAGAGGCCAGATTCTCTTGGCTGTAGCTTTAGCTATCACCAGGAAGCTGTTGTGTTTACTGTTTTCCAGTTGTCAAGACTTTAACAATTGCAACATTACACAGAGATCTCCAATTTGAATTATGTTCAGCATCTCCCGATGATTAAGCCATACAATTGTGCAACTAACATGTATACATTCTCCTCAGTGTCTTACATTATAAAAATCATTATTTGAACTAAGCATGTACAAATTAGATTTGTGTTTAGGTCTTCTATAAAACATACATATTTTCTCTCTCTTTGAACCATTTATCTGCATATAGCATATATATCCTAAAGTAACCTTAGGATCAGGATGGTGTGGTTACGCACTCATTAGCAAAATCCCTAGACTTGATCTGCTGGAATGATTTAGATTCAAATATATACTTTTCTGAAACAGTTCATAGGAGTCTATAAGGACTGAAATTTCTGAGTTCGCAAATGTTGTAATATTGCTTCCTGCGTTTACTTTCTCTGCCTCTTCTACCTCCTCTTTCTCCTTATTCTTTTCTTTTCTGACTTTCTCACATACATACACTCCCTCCCAAAACTCACATTCTCTTTATAAGACATCCCAGAATATGCAATTTTATTTTTTATTTCTGTCTTTTTGTGACTCAATTGAGATATTTTTTTTCCAAGTTTATGATGCACTGTCCTCTTTTGGATAATTAGAAAAATAGAAAACTGTGGCTGGCAATCTAAATTGGAGGTAAAACACACCTAGAAATTTCTGCAGTAAAGAAACAGTGCCGATATTTGGACTTTACATCTACACTGATTAAAAGAGTAAGAGGCCCCCTGTGCTGAAATGGCTGAGGGAAGTTCACTGGCTAGGAGTTTTATAGACAGATATAAAACAACATGCCCTTATGCAGTCTTCTCTGCCAAGTGGGTTACATAGCAGCTTTGCCAACTTTTCTCTTTTGTTTGTCAAATACTGTGCCTACTTTAAAACTGGGAAACAATTTAGGTCCATAAAAATATTTTGAGTAAAAACTCAGAAAGACACTGAACATTTGAAAAGAAGGCAGCTACAGGGCTTAAACTGAGCCTTTCAGTTTGCATGTTGTGGGCAACGAAGCAAAACAGTCATGGTTATCTCCTTGAAACTTGGGGTAGGGAGATCCTGACAAGGTTCTAGCACTCAGTGCTGACACTGCATTGTGCTATGGTATTATTATTGTGTGGGAGTGTGTAAGATCACCTTCTGTGATCACTTACTGTGTACACCCTAAAACAAATAATTTCTTAGGAGGATACACACACACACACACACACACACACGTAATTTGAGTTTTCTCATACCTTGTAAGTTGAGTTTTCCCATATCTTGTTTATATGCATGAGGTTACATGACAATAATATTTGCATAGAAGTAGTGTAAATTCATGCAACTCCTCAGTTGTCTTTTCTTATATTTTGCTTACAGAGGACCTTGCCAACTTTCCAAGAGCTTTGAGGCTGCTGCTGAGGCTTCCTGGAAGGGTAACAGCAGGTCCCAGTCCTCTTGCTTTCTTAGTCTTAGCTCTCTTGTGGAAGTCCTTGCAGTGTATGGCTGCTGGGCTGTGTATGAAACACACTGGCTTCCTAGCCAAAGAGCTAGCCTCCCAAATCCCCGGAGCCCCAGGCCCTAGAAGCACAGTACATAATGCAGACCTCTACTGTGGAGATATCTGTGTCACATGCAGGCAGCTGTGGGGTAAACAGAAATTTTCCCCATTTGCTTCTTGTCAAAGCAAAGCGCCTTCCTGGTTGTCAGGGCAAAATTGTGGAACCTCCCTAGCCCCTGCTCACCAGATTTCATAGAGTTATTTGTTCATCAGAGGCATCAGAATAGGTTTATATTTGGATTAACAACCCCATGAGGTAGAAGAAATTGAGATTTCAGAGATTTAAAATATAGATCCATTAAGAGATACTAAGTGTGTGCTTAGCTTTTGAATAACATTTCTGTGTTAGGGAAAATTGTGTTGTGAGACCTGCCTCCACAGTAAAGATGTCAGAATTCAAATCCCCAATCTCCCTTCCCACTGGGACTCAAGCATACAACTTGTGCTCTACCCATCAGTCCTACCTGTGAGATGCTCTGATGGGAAGAGAACCGCAGGAAGCAGACTCCATGTGAGCCTTCTTCTTGGCAGACACAGGGCCTGCAAAAACTTGTCTGTGGGGAGACAGGGGTTGCAGCACGAGACACTTGGAGGGAGGTGTTGGTGGTGCAGACAGCATGTCAACTGAGTCTGTCTGTAAGCCTTTGGCATTCAGCGGCAGCCAGCTGGGCAGGGTTTTATATTTATGATTCTGTGGCAGTCCAGCATCTTCCTAATAAATGCATTTTGGCTTGGAACAGGCAGAGTAAATTCTTACCTTCTAATCAAGAACCTGATCAATTAAATTTGATTTTATCTGTTTTCTGCTACCCATTTTCTTTTTCCTGTTAAACCTTCCTATTAGAACATTTGCAACATTATGCAAAGTGCAGTTTAAAAACCTGGCCACAGATTCTAAAAAAATGCCCTGATTGGGTCTTTATATTGTTTATTTCCTGTGTCTGCAATGAGCTTTTCTAGAAGGCCACAGGTGGCTTATTCGGCTTATTCATGGCCTATGAGTTTTGTTCAGGACATCTTTTCATCAAAGTCTTTCCTGATTCATATGGTTTAAAACTGTAACACACCACACTTCTCCATAGCACACTTGCTCTCCTTGGCCTGTTTCACATTCTCCATGTATGACATGGTTTGGCTGTGTCACACCCAAATCTCATCCTGAATTGTAGCTCCTATAATTCCCATATGTTGTGGGAGGGAGCTGGTGGGAGATAATTGAATCATGGGGGCAGTTTGCCCCGTACTGTTCTCATGGTAGGAAATACGTCTTACAAGATCTGATGGTTTTATAAGGGTTTCCCCTTTCACTTGGCACTCAATTTTCTGTTGTCCGCCACCATGTAAGACATGCCTTTTGCCTTCCACCATGATTGTGAGGCCTCCCCAGCCACATGGAACTGTGAGTCCATTAAACCTCTTTTCATTTATTAATTATCTAGTCTTAGGTATGTCTTTATCAGCAGCATGAAATGGACTAATACACCATACCTTTTATCCCTTTCTAAGTATTAAATTATTTAAATATTATTATTGTTGTTTCCTCCTAATTACAATGTAACCTAAGGGAGGGCATGTTTTGTTTTTTTCTTCATTTTGGTTTGTTTTCTCGTGTGATTTAATCCAAGTGCCTAGAACAATGTTTGAAATAGTATAAATTCTTAGTAAATGTTTGTTGAATGAGTGCGTATTTTTAAATAAAATATTTATAATCATGCTTTGTTCTTTCACTGTTGAAAGAGCCTCCTGTCAGGAAAGAATAAATTCAATTTCTTCAATGGCCAAAATTTGCAGCCTAGGATGTGGATTTTCTTCCTGACTACTTGGTTAGAGTCAGGACTTGAGGAGCATCAAGCCCCTGTTTGATCCTCAGTATCTTCATTTGCTGTAATATCTCCAGTACTGCACAAGGACCAAGACACAAAGATGGGACATCCGAGGGGAAAATTTAGCAGTAATCCTCTTGTTTTCATATATACATATATAATTTTTTGTTCTCTCCCTTTTTTCTTACTTGTTGAGAGTCAGTTGGTTAAAACATTGTTTTTAGCCTTTAAACATATCAACCTTTAAGCCAGACATTAAGAGGGAAGAGCTAAGAGGCCAAAGTGGTGCAAGATGTTGATGGATTCAAAACAGAAGAAAGAGTTGGGCTGCTAATGCAACTTCCAGGGAGTGAAAACACCATATAAGAATAGGTAAATCTACTAGAAGCAGCACATCCACAGAAGTTACACACAAATTGGCTGTTCAGAGCTTATACCATTAGTAACGATGCAACTGATATGCTTACAGCCTTTCAGGTAGCTCATAAACAAAGTAACTCTGGCTGACATGGGACTTGACTGTGTAGTCTGGATTCTAGATTCTGAGAGGACAGGCCTGGGCTGCTGGAAGGAGGGAGAAGTTGAGAGATTAATTTCCATTCGTGGGTCCAAGGCCAACACTGACAAATATATTCAGATACAAAATTTCACCCTCGTGCTGGCTGGACTAACGCTGCGACGATCCACCTAAACTTACTCCAGCCCTGAAAGTACTCCATGCCCCAAATAAGCCTGCCAGTCCTCTAGGCCATGCATTATTGGCTCATCCGAGCAGGGATTTAGAAAGAAAGCAATTTATGTGAAGTATTTTACAATGGTTTGTAGTTATTTGGAACTAAAGAAAATGAATTCTTACCGCTTATAACAAGTCTTTAAAAGAACACACTGGTTAACAGACATCTCTAACTAAATCTCTAGCTTTAAAGATGACAGGAAATGAACTTACTTTAGGCAGAGAGTGGAGTGCTACGTTGGGGTGACTGCAGTCCTTCAGGCCCTCTGCTTCATGGATCAGTACCCCTAAAATGCTGCTACTTTTCAAAGTATCTTCTGTGTGTTTTTCTCATGACCGTCAGATTATTGAAAATTCTAGGTTGCCTGGTTTCTTCCTACTTGCCTCAGTGAGTTTCATGGGGATGTTAGCCTGGAGGCAAGTAAGCAAAACTTGTTGCTATTTGTATATAGAGATTGTGACTTTTATGTTTGTACATAATAATATGCATGTAAGCTAGAATACTGATGAGGCAAAACTTCAACCTAGTGGCATCCTCAGACAATTGCTATTATTCTACGGTAAAATTGCAAATGTTATAAAGTGGCCCCTAATATGTATTCCTTTTATGTTTTAAGTAAGCACATGTTAAGCACCTGTGGTATATCAAACACAAATAAGACCATTACCAAAGGGAGCCCAGGCCTCTCATCCTTCGGCCTAATGATGTACAACACTTCCATCTCTACCTACCTTGTGTTGGTTGCAGTATCGCTTTCAGAATGATAATTCCAAGCGACTGAAATATTCTCAATCATAAAAAACCCAGCAGTTTTCACTAAACTACATTTCGTAAATAAAACAATTGACAAGGACAAGACTCAAAAAACGGCTTCCAATTAACTGTAAAGACTGGAAATCACAGGTTACGTACCAGCTTTATGTGAGGTAAATATGACCTTCACAAGGGTGTGGTCAGTCCACACATTATCAGCCTTTACAGTGCTTTTATTTGTTTTTCTCCCAAATCTTTGAGTTTTGAATTTATGACTTCTTTTTAAAAAATAAAATCAGAAGATATAGTAACTGCGGGGCTACTACTAATGAGAGAAATCAATGGGGGGCCGTCAGAACCAGCCCTCTTACACAGCCAGCTGCTTCTTCACTCCAGTGTCTAATCTCCTCATCATACACCCAGAACTGAGGGCAGAAGTCAGACTAATCTTGGTCCTGGTGTTCTCCTTTTTCTCTGGTAATTTTAAAAGAAAATTATTATTTTTTAAATTCATATATTAAACTATTTTGGTCTGAATACTTACCTAAGTTACAATTGTGATATAAGAAGTTAAGTTTCTGATGCTGCCTCTCAATATTGCCATTTATCAATATTTGACTTTATAAATATTTTGATAAAAATGTTGTTTGTATGTGTACATATATGCAGGCATAAGGAGGTATAAATGCAAATTTAATTATATAGAAAAAGAGAGAAAGAGAGACAGAGATGGAAAAAGAAGGAACAAAAGAGCAAGACAATGAAACAAAGGGATGAAGAAAGCAAGCAGAGGAAAGGGGGGATGTGAGGGAAGGAAGAAGAAAGGAAGGGAGAGAGATTATCTGTATACACCTATTCTCCAAGATACTTTCATCCCAGTTTCTGAACCAGCCCCTGTGTGACTTCAGGCTTGCGTCATCTGACAGATGAAATATCTTGTCTTCCAGATGGAACACCATTTACCTGGTGGATTGGGCGTTCCAATGAACGGCACCCTTACTGGGGAGGCTCTCCTCCTGGAGTCCAGCAGTGTGAATGTGGCCTGGACGAGAGCTGCGTGGACACTCGGCACTTTTGCAATTGCGATGCTGACAAGGATGAATGGTAACGAGAATCTCCATCTTTCTGCAATTATAGGGAAAGCACATTAATTGATACATAAAAGTTCCCCAAGACAGAAGAACGTGGATGAGAAATTCAATACAAACTGGAGCTCCTTACTGATTGTGACTTTTTTTCTTTAACTTTGAAAATGGCCAGTTCTAGTATTTTCAGTATTATAATTGATGTTTGGCACATAGAAGCATGTGGTCACACCATCAGCTTCTTATATTCAGCCTTCCATTTCAAACAAGGAATGGCACGTAATATTGAGCTTTCTGATTGAGTCAGGGTATTTAGGATATGCGGACTATAGGTTTTGAGGGGAGAGAGTGAGAGAGATGGGGATGTGGGGTTACATAGGCTGTTTCTTCATGCTCCCATTGATGTTTCAGTCACCAGCCTCCCCTTTTGCTAGCAATAAACACAAAGCAAAATAAATTTATACTTACTGAGCATCTATTAAATTTTATATAATTCTTTTACGTTTGCTTCATAATGTTGAATAATGTCTATCACAGAAAAGTTAAATAATTTTCCCAGTGTCAAACATGTCTGTCTAGTGATAGATACAGAATTTGAAATCAGCTGTTTCTGCAGCCAGAGGTTCGCTTAGTCTTCTACACCAACTTCTATAAAATGGATTTAGTGTGAATCTTCCATACCCATTACATTTACCCTTCTTTTGTGCTCCAGGGTAACAGCTAGGTTTTTTACTGCATTGATTATGAAAATATGTATGGAACATTTCCAAACATACTTTTGTTTTGATTGAATTTAAGGCATTCTTTGGTTTTGGCTTAGCAATTTTGCTTGCTTCATCAAATGCTGCTCAATTTTAATTAAAAATTTGTATGTTAAGCTGGTCTCAATCCCCAAATTTCACCTTAGTATTTTTATTTCACTTCTCAAAATGCTAACAGCAAGGACTGAGTCACATAAAATACAAGGTTAAGTCAAAATCTCAGTTCAGGAAGGAAAGCACCAGCCATTTGCCTTCATTGGGTCCCAGGAGATGTGAATTATCACTTCACAACACCCTAGCGCTCCCTGGACACCATGGCAGGTTACCTTAGTGCCTTCTCCTAAACTTAAGCAGGCTGAAGTCATATGGTAATGAATTTTGCCTCCCCATGTAGGTAAAATTAGATATAGTTAACCACAGGTAGAATGGATTTCTGCATTCTTTGAGCTCCCACTTTGCCCTGCAGTGAGTTCTATGTCATTATTATGGATGCCTGCAAATCAACTATGATTTGTATCCTGGGTGAAGGCCATGTCGCTTTAAACATTATGTCTCTCAAGATCTACAGAAGACATTCAGTGGTAATTAGTTGAACAGATTAATTTAGACAATGTTTAAAGAAGAAAATTATCGCAAGATGGCAACTATGAGCTTGGGAGATGTGTTGAAGTGTTGGATGGTTGTGTTGACATAAAGCATATTCAAAATCTCTGTTCCCAGTCACTTGGCTTGACTCATTCCTTTGATTTATAAGTTTACTCTGACAGTGCATGATATTAGACACTATATATATAATCAAAGAAGCAGATATAGGAGCTAGAAGAGGAGGGAGTGCTTCCCCTAGTTACCCTTGACTGACTCCTTTTTTGTTTTTCTTTCTTTTTTTTGAGACAGAGTCTTGCTGTTGCCCAGGCTGGAGCGCAGTGATGCGATCTTGGCTCACTGCAACCTCCACCTCCCAGGTTCCAGTGATTCTCCTGCCTCAGCCTCCTGAGTAGCTGGGATTGCAGGTGCCTGCCTCCACACCTGGTTGATTTTTGTATTTTTAGTAGAGATAGGGTTTCACCGTGTTGGTCAGGCTGGTCTCAAGCTCCTGATCTTGTGATCCCCCACCTTGGCCTCCCAAAGTGTTGAGATCACAGGCATGAGCCACCACGCCCAGCCGACTCTGACTCTGTTCTTAGCTGCATTCTTGATCTTTGCTGTTGCTTTCCCTTTACCCCTTTCTTTCTAGAACATCTGCCTCAGTGTCTTCTCTTCCTAGGGAACAACTGATCTTGGCTTAATTTACTGCACACCGAGGGGCAGGGAGGATCATGCCCTTATATCCCTTAATTGGGCTGAAGTGCTATGCATCTCCTTTTCTGGAACTTTCCACTGATCTCTTCCACTCAGCTTCAAGCATCTCCCTCCTTTGACCTGTTCGCTGTTTCAATAACCTCTGAACCCCTCATCTGATGACTTCACTGTATCATCTAGAGTGAGATCGGAGGGGTTCTTCATAATGTCTTTTCTCTCACCTTGATTACTCCACAAGCTGTACACATTTCATGCTGCTTTCCATTTCCTTTAGAGCCAGGGAAAAATTTTCATCCAATGTCACTTTCTGTGGCAAGTGACCTCTATCAGGGCATCAGAAATTATTATTAGATAAGGTCCTATTCAACAACCAGCCTATCAAAGCTCAAGAGAAAAGGACTGAAATTTCCCTTGTAAGATGCCTGCCTCACTCCTGAATGTTCCAGAGTAGCATGTTGACTATCTTGGGACAAAGTCTATGTCTGAACAGATCAGTAAGTTTCTCTGTCATTCTCCAGAAGGAACAGAGACTTAGATTCTGATTCAACATTTCTGAGTTTCATTCCTTGCCTTAGTGTAAGTAATAGCCTGTGATAAAGAGATTTTATAAATAATTCATCACAGAAGCATCTGTATGTATTACTTCATCAGACATCTACTGATTTACCGCTTACTTACTGAGTGCCTACTCTGTGCCTGACAGGCGGTCTGCTGTGCAGAGAAAGTCAAGGGCATTATAGTCCCTGCCCTTGAGGAACCCTCAGAACAGAGGAAAAGAAAGGGCTAGTTAGTTATTAGGTGGGTGCACCAACCTAATAGGAATACATGGGTCAGTGTGATAAATTTGGTGACAGAAATAAGCACATATGTGCCTGGACCTGGGGTGTAAATGAGCTGGGAAATTTAGATTGTGAAGAGAAGCAGCAGTTAAGTTTCGAAAGAGCAAAATAAGCTAGTTAAAGAAATAAACAAACTGGCGTACTACAGTTGGGGGTGGGGGTAGGAGAAACATCTGTGTGCAAGGGGAGATGTAAAACAACATAAAAATCACCACTCTTAAACCACAAATATATTGGTGTGTTTGTTGCACAGTGGTCATGTGAGAAATGTATAGAAGATGAAGGCAGGGAGGGAGGTCAAATCCAGATTATGAAGTTCCTTGCATGGAACTAACAGTGAGCTAGCTCTGCCTGTAGAAGAATTGTGGGCATACAATAAGCATTCACAAAAGAGACCAGGCATATCTTTGTGAAAATGCACTCATTATTTATCTATCAAACTCTAGTATTTACTGCAGAAAGAAAAAATACACAAGCTAACACATTTGTGAAATTATCACGTTCAACATACTTGTCATTTCTTTCTTGACCAACACATGGTCAAACTGACTTTCCACACATTTCAAATTTTTGTTTTAGACCACTATGCCCCTTTTTATATCCGTGCCAGTCTGCATGCCTCTTAGAAACTTTGAATATTCTTGCCTTGTAAAATTCCCTCAAGTTTTTGCTCTTGTGAAATTAATCAGAAAACTGACTTGGCCTGATATAGCACCCAGTGCATAGCAGTTTAATATGTTACAATTCATAGATAGTATTGTCACTTAAATGTTACCTATCATATCCTGAATTGTTCTTAGTATTTTACATACTATATCTCATGATAACATCTTAACAACTCTTTTGGTTGGTTTTATTATTTCTTTTTCCCAGAAAAAGAAACTGAGGCTCAGAGATGATAAATGGCTTTGTTAAGGTCACTTGACTAAGGCGCGGAGTAGAAATTTTAGCTGAATCCGAAAATGCTCTTGTGATTATTTCAAAGGAGCTGCTAACATTGGGGTTTTGAATAATGGCCAGCCAGTGAGGATGCTAGAGGGAGCTCTCCTAGAATCTCTCAAATCACATCATGGCATTATGCATTTCTTTTTGCTAACCAGGGTGTTTAGGGAAACTGGGGCATCTTTAAAGCCTCTGGTGATTAATAGTTTTTTGCTGTGTTTTCTTATTTTTCTGAGTAAGGGTCTCACTTTGTTGCCCAGGCTGGTCTTGAACTCCTGAGTTCAAGCAATCCTCCCATCTCAGCCTCCTAAAGCATGGAGACTTTAGGTGTATTCAACCATGGCCGTCTTGTTCTATTTTAATAAACCTCTGTAACTGAATAACATGTATTTCAGTGAGACCCAAGTAAATAAGGATAATGAGTGTATGTCGTAGGTGGGGAGTGAAAGTGAGGCAGCTCGAAAGATGGAGGTGGGTGGGGAGAAAAGAAAAAGTCGTTTAGTGAACCTCTAAAGCACATTTCCTTCTTAGAGTAAAAGAAAGTTTCAACTATACATCTGAATTAGCTGATTTCCTCGTGGTTTCTATCCCAACCAGACCGCTAAATCGTAATGAAAAAGAAAGAATGAAGGAACATGTAAAGAATAATAATTTCACCGATTAATTGCTGTTTGCAAACGAACTTATCTTCAACGTCATCATACAGTCTAGATGGTTTCTGAATCAGCTACTTGAGAGCGCTGGATTGTTGAGAGTAAGAAAGGAAACTCTGGTGACAGCTCCAGGTTGCAGACCTTGGAGACAGCACAGGAGAGTGTCGGGCTGTGTGGGCGTTGGAAAAACAGTCACCCAGCAAGAGGGGTCAAAGGCTGGTGGAGCAGCATGTTGGAGAATGCAGGGAGAATGTGCAATGCCCCTTCTGACGACCCATGGCCCAAATGAAGAGTCCTCTTTTCCAAACAGCCAGGTTGCACCAAAATGAAGCTCTTTTATTTAGCAGTAGAACATTCTTTTATTCATTTTAGAAGAAAGTGCAGAAGTTTTTATTTGATTTTTAGTAACTCTGTTCTTTGCCTCTTGCCTTTATTGTACCCTTGCATAAAGTGTTATGGCAAAAATAGTAAGAGAAAATGATGTAAGCTTTAAAAAATTCTGGTCATTTCATATTCCTAAACAGGGAATCTATTATTCTTTCCCTTAAATAATACAATATTTTTATGGGATTTTTTTTTAGCATGTATAATCCTGGAGCTTTAACCTACTATTATTACCCTTTGGTTCTACTTTTCTGTCACAGAGAAATTAGTTAATAAATGTTGCTAAATTCATGAATCAACGATGGGGAATGATTTCTGTTAGACATATTTTTATCAATGTATTTTTAAATAAGTCAGGCCATAGCCACAATAGGATTAGCTGAAATGTACTTCTTTGTTTGCTACTACTCTTGTTTCAGAATCACACAAGAAATAGTTACCAAATTTTAACCTAAATGCCTTTTGCTACAGACTGATTTTCTTCTGGCTGTCAAGAGTGGTTATTTGTCTTCCTATGCCTGGATTATTTCACTTAACATCGTATCTTCAAGGTTTGTTCATGTTATCGAAAAGGACAGGATTTTCTTACTTTGGCAAGCTTGAATAGTAGTTCATTGGTTATATTCGCATTTTCTTTATTCAGTTATTCATTGATGGACGCTGAGGTTGTTTCCATGTGAGGGGATAGATAGATAGCTTGATTTAGCCATTCCGTGATTTATATATATGTCAACACATCATGTTTATACCCTATAAATGTATACAATTTTTGTTGTTCAATTAAAAAAAAATTACTGATGCTGGAGAGGATGTGGAGAAAAAGGAACACTTTTACACTGTTGGTGGGAGTGTAAATTAGTTCAACCATTATGGAGCAGCATGTTGGGAGTGTAAATTAGTTCAACCATTATGAGAGCATAATTATGGAGCAGCATGTTGGTGGGAGTATAAATTAGTTCAACCCTTATGGAGCAGCATGTGACAGTTCCTCAAGGATCTAGAAATGGAAATTCCATTTGACCCAGCAATCCCATTACTGAGTACAGTATATACCCAAAGAATTACAAATTGTTCTATTATAAAGACACATGCACGTGTATATTTGTTGAGGCACTGTTTACAATAGCAAAGGCCTGGAACCAACCTAAATGCCCATCAATGATAGACTGGACAAAGAAAATGTGGCACATATGCACCATGGAATACTATGCAGCTATAAAAAATGACAAGTTCATGTCCTTTGTAGAGACATGGATGAATCTAGAAACCATCATTCTCAGCAAATGACACAAGAACAGAAAATCAAACACCGCATGTTTTTACTCATAGGTGGGTGATGAACAATGTGAACACTCTCATTCTCAGCATTGAACATCAATTGCTCAGAACATCATTCTTAACAAATGACACAAGAACAGAAAATCAAACACCGCATGTTTTTACTCATAGGCAGGTGATGAACAGTGTGAACACTTGGGCAAAGGGAAGGGAACAACACTCACTGGGCAGGCGAGGGGGTGGAGGGGAGGAGAGGGGAGGGACAACAGGGGGCGGGGAGGATTGGGATGGCTAACACCAGGAAAATGCCTGGTGTAGATGTAGGCGATGTGGGGATGGAGACACCAAACCACCATGCCATGTATGTACCCATGAAACAATCCTGCAGGATGCAAGATGTGCACACGTACCACAGAGCCCAAAGTACAATAAAAATACATATATTTTTTAGAAAAGTAGTTACAAGTGAACATTCTGTTCCAAAAGTTATCTTTGCATACATTTGTCTTCAAAATAAGCTTTTGTTTTTGTGAATGCAAGTCTAATCCAGGCCCCAGGACATTGCCTTACCCAAGGGCCCTGCAATCCCTTCCCACGAAACATATAATGAGAAGACACTGGATACATCAGAGTGGTGCAGAATTTTGCTGATTCCTCACCTGCATCGCTTTTTGATTCTTCAGAACTCTTCCAATTTTCTCAAAACTTTCACCTCTGAGATTCCCAGGCTCCATGCAGTTAGGGTGTCTCATACCAGCTAGCATCCTGAGAAGGGACCCCAATCCTGAATCCTGAGAGAAATGAAAAGTTCGCCTCAGAGCACACTAAGGTTCCATTCCTTAGTTTCAAAAGAATAATAAATTGGGCAATCTCAACTGGTTGAATTTTATTACTCACGAATCTGTTTATGAGCTACTCTACTGCTTATTGAGTTTTGAAAGTTCCTGCTCTCTAGGCAGACAGGAATTAAGAGGGGTTTATGTGGGTTTTTGCTCACTCAGTCCCTGAATCCCACAAGCATCTTGGAAACTAATCAGGGCCAGACTCTTGTGTTGGAGAGGGGTGTCCTTGTCACAAGGTGAGTCCTCCATGGGTTAACTGCTGACTGAGAGGATGCATGAATGAAGAGATGGGGCATTTTCTCTCTCCTCATCTGCTCTTGCTGGCCAAATATGCCCTCTACTTGCAAGTTATTTTTTGCTGTCTTAGTCATTAAATGTTCTCTTAAAGCATACATTTTGGAGTAACTTGATACTGGCTTGTTTATGCTAATGTTCCCATGACTGGGTTTCAATGTTTTTACATGTTTTTGAGAATGGATTTCACTCTGTCAGCTGGGATGGAGTGCAGTGGTGTGATCTCAGCTCAGTGCAGCCTCGAACTCCTGACCTCAAGCAATCCTCACACTTCGAACTCACAAAGTTATGGGATTACAGGCATGAACAATTCTGCCCAGCCTATATATTTTTTTTAGACAGAATGTTTCATGGTGTATCTTAGTGTGAAGAATAAAAAGGCATTGTCCAATTAAGACATAAAGGAAAAAATATGAAAATAGAGAAAAAGAACTTGTAATGAGAGGTTGAAAAATTCAAAACCAAAATATCATTATTTTGTAGAAATCTAAATGAGGCAAATAGTTGATATTTTGTCCAGGGTAGCATTCAAGAGGGTTTCTTTTTTTTTCTTTTTCTTTCTTTTTATTTAATGATGCCACCATCCTACCACCTTTTGGGGAAAAATATCTAATATGAACGATTTATCATCGATGGGTTCTGGAAAACAATATATAGCTATGAAATACACTTCTTTTTATCTTGTGGAAAACGAAATGTAGGCTGAGGTTTCTATTACATCAGTTACCTGTCTAGCCTTACAAATATACTATCACCAAATTGTCTGTTAAGTCTCATTATTTGAGCAATTGCAAAATTGTATCAGAAATAAAACTCAAAGTCATTATAGAGATTATGATTTTGCGTTTATATGAAATGATCCTCTCCCTGAGGAGACGGCTTCACTACAGGGATATTTAGAACTCTCCAGTCAGAACATAGACACATAGGTAGACATTCCTTACAACTTCTTGATCAGAATTTGCTGGAACTCTTAGCCAGGTATGTCTGAAGGGGACAGTTGTGACAGAATGGGAAGTTGGTGACAATGTTTCCCTGCCCCTTTCATTCTCTGTGTCTGTGTCATTTCTACTCTGCCTGGGGCAGCTTTCGTGGTCGATGGCAATGCTCTCTGTGAACTACAAATAAATCCCAATGTCTGCATTTTTTTAAAAGCGTAGTGTCTTCATCATGTAGCAGCACAAGAAATAATTCTACCTCCTTTGTACATCTGTCTTATAGGTATTTTGTGAAAATGTCATGAGCTAATTCATGTAATACACTTAGAATACACACAATTGTAGTTATTTTTGCTGGTATTATTTTCAATTCTGGATATAAAAATGTAATGAATCTTTCAGTAATATTTTATTATGTAATGGAAAGAACAAATTCTGGATTTGTCACTTATTAACTAGAGAGACTAAATCATTAGCCTCTCTGAGCTTTGGGTTTCTAATTTAGTTTTTAACAGTGAGAGAATACCTATCTCTGGGAAGTATTGGCCGAGTTAACAATAGTTTGTGCATCTAGCAGATGTGGCATGGATTCAGAGCTCAAAGATTTATAAACCATCTTTTTATTATTATTTTCTCCATTTTGTCAGATCTTAAATAAACCAAAAAAGACAACGTTGATTTATACAAGTTAAATGATGTCTAAGAAAAGTATGTATGCATGTATTGCAAATCAAAGCCACAATGAGATACCATCTTATACCAGTCAGAATGGCTATTATTAAAAAGCCAAAAAAAAACAACTGATGCTGGCAATTTGTGGAAAAAAAGGAGCATGTTTACACCATTGTTGGGAGTGTAAATTTAGTTCAATAATTTTTGAAGACAATGTCGCAATTCCTCAAAGACTTAGAGGCAGAACTACCATTTGACCCAGCAATCCCATTACTGGATATATACCTAAAAGAGTATAAATCATTCTGTGAAAAGATACATGCACACGTCTGTTTATTGCAGTGCTATTTTCAATAGCAAAGACATGAAATCAACCCAAATGCCCATCAATCATAGACTAGATAAAGAAAATGTGGCACATATATACCACAGAATACTATGCAGTCATAAAAAAGAATGAGATCATGTGCTTTGCAGGGACATGGATGGAGCTGGAAGCCATTATTCTCAGTAAACTAACACAGGGGGAGAAAACCAAATACTGCATCTTCTCACTCATGAGTGGGAGCTGACTGATGAGAACACATGGATACATTGGGTGGGAAACAACACACACTGGGGCATGTGAGAGGATGGGGAGTGGGAGGAGAGAGAGCATCAGGAAGAATAGCTAATGAATGCTTGGCTTAATAAATAAGTGATGGGGAGATCTGTGCAGTAAATCACCATGGCATATGTTTGCCTATGTAACAAACTTGCACAACCTGCGCATGTACCCCTGAAAAAAAAAATTGAAAAAAAAAAAAAAAAAAAAAAAAAAGAAAGAAACTGAAGGGAAAAACAGGAAAGTATATATGCATAGATGTAACAAACAGAAGCATAGCGAAGTAATAGCATGCCTGCACAAAGTTCAGTCCACCACCAAACTTCGAGTAGAGGAAGGAAATAGCACTGAGATTCCTCTCTCCAAAACAGGGCTGCTCTCTGAAAGTTTATTCATAAAATTCACCACGTAATTGATGGATCCGCCTTGAGTATAAAGAAGCCAAGAGATTGCTTGTGAGTGTCTAACAGAAGAGTCCACGGACTCCCAGAAATCTGGTCAAGGTGACCCATGTGTAATCTCAGAGAATGCAGGGCTGGAAAATGATTGTAAATTAGTAAACTGAAACCTAATCCATTGATCTGTGTCTTGTGCATAGAAAGCCTTTGTGCACAGAATGGGGATGGTCAACCTGAGACCTACTGAGGACAGTGTGAGGACTTGGGGCCTGGCGCTGTGATTCCAGCACAGTCCAGAGGAGGCACAGACTAATGTGAGAAACACCAGCTTCCACTCCTGAGAGAGTTGCTGGTGGCAGGTGGGAGACCCGTGTTGGAGCACAGGAGACATTGGTGGTTATAGGTAAATCATTTGGCATCTAAATCTGTCCAAATTCTGGCTTTTCCATTTGCAAATGATGCATCTTGAGAAGGTTTGTCATCTTCCTGAATCTCAGTTTCTGCTCCTATACAATGCAGGTAATTGTTACAAAATTTTCCAAGTGTTAGTCTCAGTATTAAATGAGGTCATGTGTGAAACTCTACTTGAATCCTCCTGTGACCAGGGAAAGTCTTCAGGGATATAAGTTTCTCAGCTGAGTCCCCAAACCACCAGTACATTCTAAAGCAGCAAACTCAAACTCTAGCAGTGTCTCTAATTTAAGAATTTTTTTAAGAAAGAGTTTATCTTTGTAAAAGGCAATAGTGGTTTAAAATTGCATTTTATTGTCCACTTTATAAATATTTTTGGTGTTTGGACTTATCTGTAAGAGCTAGAGACCTCTTGAAAGGTTTTAAGAAATAAAGTATGAATTATGGTACACATGATGTAAACATGTTTACTGGAGTAATAAGAATGACAGGAATAAAGAGAGTGGATAGATTACAAGCAGGGATCAAGTTTATGTCACCATCCTCAACGTCTAGGCAGAGACATGAGATCTCAAAATAAAACAGAGTCCAGGAACATGAGGGTAAGGCAGTTGAATGGAGAGACATGAAGATGATGGAACTGGTGGAAGTTGTTAATTAAGAGCAAGGGAGGAAGTAAGAAAGAGGAGAGAAATGAAGACTCATATGCTTATGACCTCAGCAACTGGGTGTACAGGACAAGTCATTCACAGAGGTGAGTAACACAGACAGGTGAGAAAACTGACCCCTGTGTAAATGACTAGTGAAGGAGGTTGAGCATCTTGGTTTCAGGTGCCTGATGACATCCAAGGGAAGGATTCAGTAGACAGTTAAATGAATATATATTCATGGAGGAATGCATGTGTGTGTATAACAGCAAAGAAGACAAAGGTAAAATGTAAAATGCTTTAACAAAATGAAGGATGTTAGGGGCTGACACATTCCATGGAAAGTAGCAATTTAATAAGGGAAGTCTCAGTGGACTGAAACGGGAAAAGGCCAATTGTCATAGGTTGTGAAGTACAGGGTGCAGAGGAAGATGAGATGAGAGAATGAAGGCAATTGTGTGAAGAAAATTTGACCCTGAAGAGAAGAGAAGAAAGGGAAGTAACTAGATTGAGAGACAAGGTTGAGGATGACTACAGCATGCAAGCAGACAAAGAGGGAGAAGTCGATGATACAACATAAAGAGAGAGCTTAACTGAAGAAGGAAGTGCCCTGAGAAATCAGAAGATGAGATTCAGGATAAAAAACCGTCCATGGCTAAGAGGAGGATTGCTCCAGCCAAGAGAAAGCAAATCACCTGGGTTCAGATGGTCTGACTTTGCAGATACCCTTGCTTCATTGCTGACTAATGCCGAGCTTCTTCTCTATGAAACATTTACCCATTTTCCAACAAGGGAAAACAAGAATTACACACACAGGCCAATGTATAAATAAAGGTCACAAAATATTGCATACAAATAATTGAAATTAGAATTGAGAAGGAAAAGAGAATATAGAATATTTGGCAACATTTTTGAGAGGAAACTCGAGTTGAGTCTTGAGAAATTTGGAGAGTTGGAGAAGACAAACAATTGATTTGTTCCAGAGAAAGAGAGATGTATGTTTTAGAATCATCCAGATCTAAGTGGTGTTGAATCACAAGTATGTTGTGTAATCTAATACTTTTGACTTTTAATCTAATTGCTTCCTGAATAAGGCTGATGGCAATCTAGAAAGTACACACATACACACACACACACACACACACACACACCTGAAATCATGTGTGTGTGTGAGTGTGTGTGTGTGCATATATATATGTGTGTGTGTGAGTGTGCGTGTGTGCATATATATATGTGTGTGTGTGTGAGAGTGTGTGTATGTGCATATATATATATATGCACATACACACACACACACACATATATACTGTATGTATATATATGTATATATATGTGCATATATACGTGTATATATATATATGCACACATAAAATGGCATCATTCATTGTTTCTTTCTTTATATTCAGGGCATGCTCTTCAAATTATGCCTCCTAGAATCTTCATCTCTGGTAGTATCTTTTAAATCAATTTTACAACTATAATGTCTTGAGGGCCATTTTCATTTCTTAACAGTAAAGTACCTGTTTGTGAAAAGTCCTTTGGTTTCAGGTTTCTAGGGCATTTATAGAAAAAAAATAGTTTCCGAACATTTTAAATGCATACTTAATTTGCCCTCTCCCCTAGTTTCTTATTCTAGGAAATAAAAACAAGATTCCAGATGTGGTTCCGTCTGTGTGGAGCACAGGGGAATGGATATTATCCTGGGGTAGACTATATATTTAACCAGTCAACTGTTGGCAGCCAAATGACCCTTAAGCTCATTTAAACCTTCTTGTTACCTAATCTCCTTGGTCTCTTTTTTTTTTTTTTTTTTTAATATGGAAGTGTTGAGAAAGAAAGTAAAAGAGAAATAATTCTTCCTTAAACAAAGGTAAGATGAATTATCAGCAAGCAGCAGTGCAGACTTGAAGAGTGGCTTGCAGGCATCTTACTGGTCATTCCTCCTTTCCAGCCACAAGAAATGAAGAACATCATGTGTGCCCCACTCAAGGGAAGGGGTTGTGGAGTCTCTTGAAGTTGATCCACTCAGATTCACACATGGCCTTCAACGGGAGCTGAGGTCTTGAATTCTTCCTAAACTTTTATATTTGTCTACCATATATAATATTCTATTTGCTGGCCGGGCGCGGTGGCTCAAGCCTGTAATCCCAGCACTTTGGGAGGCCGAGGCGGGTGGATCACAAGGTCAAGAGATCGAGACCATCCTGGTCAACATGGTGAAACCCCGTCTCTACTAAAGCTACAAAAAATTAGCTGGGCATGGTGGTGCGTGCCTGTAATCCCAGCTACTCAGGAGGCTGAGGCAGGAGAATTGCCTGAACCCAGGAGGCGGAGGTTGCGGTGAGCCGAGATCGCGCCATTGCACTCCAGCCTGGGTAACAAGAGCGAAACTCCGTCTCAAAAAAAAAAAAAAAAAAAAAAAAAAAAAAAAAAAAAAAAAAAAAAAAAAAAAAAAAAAAAAATTCTATTTGCTACTTCTGAGTGACTAAAAGAGGAAAGGACACAAAAGAGGGAAATAAACCTCACTATATTTCTTATAGTTAAATCACCCAAAGTATGTACGGAAAGAAGCTTACCAAGCAGCAGTGAGCCAAAACTGGTTGGTGAAAATGAATGTCAGTCTGTGACATTTCATCAGACTTGATACAATGATGCCCCACCAGCACTCTGCCACTCTAAACTGGGTGAAATACCAAGATTCATATGCTTAAAGAAGACCACATAGACTAATTCTGTGCCATACCCTTGCTCTTGAGAATATTTAAGTTTCTTCTTGCCACATGTGTTTTACTATTTTTTAGGTCATACTAAAGTGTTTTTTAAGGATCACATGCCTATCTTATGCGTCCTTGTAGGCTCCATAAACGAGAGTGTCTGGCGGCTCTGCTCATGCATTCCAGCTGTGGGGTGCTGTTTCTTGTTCTCCTTTTATATATTCTTTATGTGTCATGTTTTTAGTTCAAACTTTAATGAGAATTTTCAAAACTATATATTGAGTCTCTACTATCTACAAGTTGGTGTGTTAACTATTTTGTATACATAACTCACTTTGATTCATACAATATCAAATTATTATTATTATTGTTATAACTATTTAAAACATAAGAAAACTGAGGCCTAGAGTGACCTCAATGCCGTTATACTACTAGGGTATTGAGGTACATGGATTCAACTCGTGTCATCTGGTCCCAGTGACAGGCTGGAGTCCTACACACAACACAGTCATCTCTTAACTGTACTTAGGAAGCACCTTGCGTTTTGTTCCAAAGGAAGTGAAAGTCTGCAAAGTCCTTACCCTTGGCATGAAGACAGCAAATCTATAACTGTCAGCTCCTTGCTTATCAACAGGTACCACCATCATTTGCATCATTTTATTGTGACTAAAACCCACCACGACCATCACCATCAATTGTCCTACCCATTGCTTTGAAATGTTGGAATCATAACTGTCACCCACAAATTTAATTCAATCCAATCATATCACTAATGGACCTTAAAAGCAAGAATAAGTATGCAAATTCCCCTTGATGGCTCCATTGCCTATAGGCTCAATGCATCCCTCACATGGGGTGGATTGGTCCAGACAGTGTAGGTTCCCACTATAATTTTTTAAAGAAATTTAATTCATTGCCAATATTTAAAAACTGAAAACTTTTTCATTAATAATCTAGTCTGGCTCTTTGGTCTTGTATTAAAGAATGGCACAATTTCCTGTTGTTAATTAATACTACAGCACTGCTTTAGTTGAGACACCTACTTTATGCTTATCTCTCTTTCCCCCGACACTGAGATTGTGTGTCAGTTTCCATTTATTACTAATACAAAGCTGGATTCACACACTTTTTGACTTGCTTGGCCCCTGTAGGCATTTACATTTGTATCTGTTTCTGTTACATGAAACAGCTTTAGAGAGTAATTTACTTTAAGTTTTCAGGTAAAAAGTATTCTTAGTAATGTGCCTTGCATCATCAAACTAAATATGATTTTTTTCCCTTTTATTTGGAAGAGATTTTTATTCTTAGAGTGCTATTTGTAGATACAAACACTTTGACACAAAAGCATCAAATTGTTGTAGACAAGATGCCAGAGTGTATAGTGAAGGCAGTAGTTGGCATTGATGGACTGACTTTAGAATCTACCATTTTCACCTTGAAAATGGAAATGGAGAGACATGCAATTCTACAGCAGTATAAAATTTCTTCAGGAGAGAAATTTTGCTTGGTCTTCATTCCACTTTGACTGTTTGGAATTTGCTTTGAAATCTCTGCCTGAAAAGATAGTGGAATGTGGAGATTCAAATTCATCCCTGCATCTATGCAAAGTTCATAGATGTACTTTCAAACTGAGACAAAAGCCTTATTCTATATCCTTTGAATGGCCTCTAAGTAGAGGTATGGGAATTGTAGATATCGTGCAGTACATTTCTTTACATTTTCCATTTGATAGACCTATAGGAATATGTGTACAGGTGAATATTTGACTTATTTATAACTGAGATGAAGTAATATGTTTTTCTCCAAATTTCATGAGTTGGACAATAAATCTGAAAATTTAATTTTCTACCTGTGCTGTGTGGTATAAGCTCTTCAATACAGAATCATAGCTGGATGCATAAAAAGATGAATTGACTTGCCTGGGGCCACAGAGTAGTTCAGGAACAAAGAGGAGAACTAAAATAAGTGTCACTGTCGCCATTTTCGAGCATTTACCATAGATCAGGCACCATGCTAAGTGACTACATAATCTCTTTTAAACCCGTCAGTCACTGTGATGTAGATGTTATCTCCATTTTAAAATTGAGCACACTGAGGATCTCAGACATGAAATCATATGCCAAGTCTAACACCGCTAGGACCTGGGCACTGGGATTCTGGAACACAGCTGTATGCTTCTAAAACTATGTCCTTAAGACATGGGATGCATACTGGGGATACCAAGAATGTGACGTTGTTCCTGCCTCTTCTGTGGTGTAAAGTGTGACCTTAGGCCAGTTATCCAATATCCCTGAGCCTCAGTTTCCTCAATTGTGAATGGGCATAATGACATCCACTGCACAGGATTATCGTTTGGGGGAAAATACCCATCTGCCTCAAAATGGTTATAAATTCAATGCTAGTTTCCTACATCCAGTTTTTCCTCTCAGCCAAATGATGTGACCCTTACTATGAGTCCAAAAACACCACCTTAAAAGAAAGAGAAAATAGCCCATGGCTTAGCCTATTCTTTTTTTTTTTTTTTTTTTTTTTAATTTTTCCAAAGGTGACTAGTCAATATCTTATTTGCATGATTAACCAAAACAAAGCCAGGATCATTGACCACCGAGATCTTTAAGAACCAAAAGAAATGCAACAAACCAGTAACTACAAAGCACCTAGAGTCAAAAGGTGGTTTAAAAAAAAATCTAAATTTGATTAAAACCTGTTGGCAGGTGGCTGAAACAAGTCCTTGGGGTGATTTCTGAGTGGAATTTGTGATGGCCGTTTCAAGTTAGTTGCTGAGATAGCCGATCTCTTTATGGGAATGAGAGGTGAAGTTTAATGTTACATTAGCACAGATTGAGCAGGTGGGGTGCTCTTAGCCACCAAAAGCAGCAGCAGTCTTGGTAAACTATCCATTTCTACAAGCACACGTGGGGAAGACGTAAAATTCACTTGTTTTTGGAAGTCGGCCATGGGTTTTGTAATTAACATTCCTTCCTTCCACACACACTTAGGCCACCAAAGGCCTTCTGTTTTCCCCCTCTCTGTCCCTACCCTACTGCAACTGCCCAAATCACTTCTGAAAAGAGGGGCCATGGAGAAGAGTCCCTAGATTATCCACATTTTGTCCTCTTTTTTTCTTAAATTTATGTTTTGCAGGACAAATGATACTGGCTTTCTTTCCTTCAAAGACCACTTGCCTGTCACTCAGATAGTTATCACTGATACCGACAGATCAAACTCAGAAGCCGCTTGGAGAATTGGTCCCTTGCGTTGCTATGGTGACCGTGAGTACTAAATCGAAAGAAGCTTTCTCTCTGCATTACACGAACACAAGATGTTTTTACTCCCTTATCCCTTTTCCCTGCAGTGTGCCCTAGTCTAGAAAATTATCCACATGCCCAGTGCTTTCTCATATCCCATTGAAAAAGATAAACCATGCTGAAGGATTTTCTCATTTGCAGGACACTTCTGGAACGCCGTCTCCTTTTATACAGAAGCCTCTTACCTCCACTTTCCTACCTTCCATGCGGAATTCAGTGCCGATATTTCCTTCTTTTTTAAAACCACAGCATTATCCGGAGTTTTCCTAGAAAATCTTGGCATTAAAGACTTCATTCGACTCGAAATAAGCTGTAAGTGCCCTAAATTATGAATTTAATGTAACTGACCTGCAGGTTTTAGCCTTGTCTTTGCCACCAATCACTACTGAGCATTTGTACCAGCAAATTAATCTCACTGGACATCTGTAAAATCAGCAGGTCATAATGTCTGGTTCCTTCTGATGCTTTATGATTTTTTATGAACTGTCAGTATTTAATCAGTCATTCTCTCATCAAACTATGGACATTCCAAAAATTCTCATAGACACCTATTAGTTTCCAAAGGTATTTCTTACTTGTGACTTTAATCTTCCATACTACAGGACTTTTGCTATGACACTTTCCGTGCAAAGCTGAAAAGAGGATTATTATGCTTTCTATTCATAGTCGGGGTCTCCTTTTTTATTTTATCTTTTTTCCAAAAGTAATTTCCTGACTTATTTCCCACCCTAGGGGCATGTGACTAATCCAATCAGAATTGCCATGGTTTCTCTACCACTTCCCCAACAACAGTGGCATATCTAATATATTTGATGCCAGGAAGTGGATCACCTCTTAGCACTGCATACCCAACATATAAACTATATTCAGTAATAATCGTGACATGCGATGAAAAAATAATAGAAATACAGATGGTGAAATTTCCTATAATTAAACATTTTGTATATAATTATACTAATATTATAATGTTTCGATACCAATAAAACACAATTAAAAAATTACATGAAGTCATATTTTTAATAAAAAAGGAAAAAGCATACCTCCATACTTCTCTTTTGTGATTATAGTAACACATTTAAATTTATGTTCCTGAGTCTCCACCTCTGCAAATTTGACAGTGACTTTATAAAATTTAAATTTCTTCCCATGCTCATGTTCGAAAGAGTATACTCATCTTCATTTATCTTATATTGAGCAAATCATACTTTCTATTAACTTTAGGTTTTTCCTATGAAACAGGAGCTATGCAAATAGGTAAGGTTTTAAACCTCAGAATATATTTGTTAAAAATTCATTAAAAAATTGATTTTATACTAAATTCTGGAAATTCCAGTACTGTCAATGTTTTTATTTCAGGATTGGTTTTAGAAACTTCCAAATATTTCTGCAAGCAAAAAAATACCACTAAAGTATTTTCAGCAGAAAATATATCACAAATTTCTATTCTATTAGGTAAAAAGTTATCATATTCCTAAGAATTTGAAATTGCTTGACTTCTAGTAAGGTGTAAATTTTTTCTCAAACCTCTGTGGTTCCATACATTCATGTATTCAACATTAGATTTAAGTTAATGCTAGCACAGTAATCAGACAGATGAAAAATGAGAACTTGAGTTCTTAATCTTAAAATAAACAAATATATTTGATTCTGTATGTTTAGGAGACAATGGTAAATCTGGAGTTGTCTGTATTAACTTTCCCTCATAATATAATATTTATTAAGTGGAAAATAATAAAACATACTAATTTGAAGTTTACACATACATTGTTAAAAATTAACATTCGCGTTCAAGTGCAGAGGCTCACGCCTGTAATCCCAGCACATTGGGAGGCCTAGGCTAGGCAGGAGGATCACTTAAGGTCAGGAGTTCAAGACGAGCCTGGCCAATATGGTGAAACCCCATCCTACTAAAAATACAAAAATTATCTGGGCGTGGTGCCAGGAGCCTGTAATCCCAGTTACTCTGGAGGCTGAGGCAGGAGAATCGCTTGAACCCAGGAGGCAAAGGTTGCAGTGAGCCAAGATTGCACCACTACACTCCAGCCTGGGTGACAAGAGTGAAACTCTGTGTCAGAAAAAAACAATAATAATAACAGTAGCTTCAGCATCTTTGTTCAAACAGACCAACAAAAAATTTGTTTGGTGAAGGAATATTTATCACTGACATTGTTTAGAATTATTTGTGCAGGGTAATAATTTTTAAAAGGATGTATTTTAGTGACTTTTGCTATTGTTTTAGGTTCTCTGCACTCAAATGCCTTCCTTATTGCTTATACACAGAGTAGGCTGCACCCGACAGCTTGCCCTTGTTATTTCCATGACCATAAAGACTCACGCTTGTCATTAGGTGCCCTATCTGTGTGTGTCTAAGTGAATGTTTTTCTGTAGTTTGATTGAGGCAATTGACCATATCATTATAATGATGTGACTGCATGAAATACCCTTGAAAGCCTAAGTAATGTCTTAGCAACAGAAATTGGAAATTTGAGAGCTCCAGAAAAGGAGACTCCCCCGCCCAAAAATGAAAACTGATTGGGGAGCTGGAGGAGATGGTAGAGGTGTCTAAGTCCCCTGCAAATGACCAAGCAGCTAAGTGTTTCTTTTGCAGCTACAGCACAATACATACAAGGAAAAAGATCTTCTTAATTGGTAGTTTTAACCTCCTTTTACTCCAATGCCTGAGACTATTAATGGGAGGAAGCTCTTGTGGCTTTGGTGTGAAACAAGATCCCTCATACCTAACTTGGCCAGTCTCTAAAACGGTTGAGTTGAATGCCAACCATTTTATAATATGGCTATGAGAACCTCAATGTAAATTTAATAAAAATTAGGCCCCGTGGCCTTTTGATTCATTAAAATAGCAGCAAATGTCATGGTATATTACTACAAGGTAATGACTGATGATTTAGTGTTAATTACATATCAATGTCCAATTTGTTTGTATTTTGTGGTATTGCATTTTCCCTTTGGCTTATGCAATGTTGCTTTTAACACAGGTTGTAACTACATTTGACAAAAATCAAAACCCATTGAAGTAATTTTCTGTATATCACCAGATTGCAGAACATATACTTTCCAAGACAACATTTTATATAAAAACATTGAAAAGTTCAAGATCTCATAGTTCTCAAAATATTTGTTATTATTAATATTTAAAAGGGGAAAAGACCAAACTTTGGGGTGGGAGAGGGGAGCATCTTGCATTCTTTATTTACAGCTACGCTCACATTATGCATTTTAGGCAGATGTAATTTTTACCCTAAAGGGTTCATAGCAAGAAACCACCACAGACCAGCCACTTGGAAAGGAAATGGCCTTTTAACAGATACAGTGGCTCAGAATAGCTTTCCCTCCCATGCCCAAGGAGTGTTCCTCTAAAACTATCTGAGCAGCAGTTTCCAAGGTTGATATATCCAAATTGTTGAACAGGGAACAGTAGTTTTCCATGAAATTTTCAATCCTTTTCTTTCCAGCCTGCTTTCAAAGATATTTAAATTTTGTAGCCCATACTCTATGAAAAAGAAGACATGCCGCTATGTTTTCAAATCTTAGTGAATGTGTTTTAGTGAGCCTGTGAAAACAATGACTATTTTGATCCTTATCTCACAATCGCTGTACAGGTAGAAATTGCTATTTTAGAGTAGATGAGGAGAGCAGAAGGAAATGGTCTTTGGGAGTCAATTCTGGCATAGTGGAAAGAACTTAGATCAGAACACAATGTGGACCCAAACTTTCATTCTTCCAAGTGGGTTTGTGAGCTGCCTTGAGCAAGTTCTTCTCCCTTCCTATGCTTGTTTATGCAACATGGGGTTTGTGGCATCCATATGCCACCCAAATGCCTTTGGCTGCAAATAACAGAAAATTCAATCAACTGGCAGCCACAAGAATAGAAATTCACTTGTACTGGAGCATGCGACTGAGCTCAGAGGAGGTAGGACTGGCTTTATTTATGGTTGTTTTCAGTAGTTTAACAAAGTTACCAGTGGTCTGATGGTTTTCTCTCTCTGTTTTGAATGTTGAAGTCTACTTCAGTCTAAGGCTAGTTCTTCCTCATGGTGGAGCTGCATCCCCAGCTGGTGAAGAATCCCTGCTTTCCTGCCTTACAATAATCCTCCTGAGAGACCATTCACTTGGCCCCTAAGAACCAATGTCTGGGGCTGGGAAAGTACAGATCACAGACTGGTTTATACCGGGGCCCACCCCCACACCAGAGATTGGGTAGCTTCCCCTAAAGCTCATGGGAAAGTGAAAGAGGGAATAGTTTCCCAAAGCAAACAGTACTGTTAGAAAGAAGGTAGTCGTCAGAGAGACAATCAATGAGGATTCTTCTAAGTCTGCTGTCAGAATTTAAATGTATAATTTATTTTTAAAAATGCCTGGAAAGGAAACAAAACCAGAAATTTCCTGAGTTGATCAGGGAAAAACTGTACATATATATGCTGTATGTATGTGTGTGTGTGTGTGTATGTGTGTGTGTGAGTGTGTGTGAATGTATGTATATGTTTATATATGTGTATATATGTGTATATACTGTATATGTACATATATATACACAAAAAGAGAGAGAAAGATTTAATTTTATGATTTCAGAGTATCATACTGAGAATATAACCAAATGTGATGTTCACTTGGACACATTATAGTTAGAACTTCAGAAAATAGTACAAATGAATACTATCAATAATTCCATTTTTGTTGAATTGTTGAGCAATTATTCTGATTAGAAACTATACTAAATTCTTTAGTTTCCCGATTTCATTTTGTTTCCAAGCACTGCCATTGACGACTATCACTATGTTGTACTGTGATTTTATCATCACACAGTGCGCAGGTCAGAAGGATGAGCCTAGAGAGAAGTGACAAGTCCTGGATCGAATGGCTGGGAAGAGTTAGAATCCAGAACCCACCCAGCTGTGTCTGGCTCCTTACGGCACCCCCCTAGCTCTGCTTTGCACGGGTCTACAGGATTGACAATGTTAGAACTCAAGAGAACATGCAATTATTTACAGGTTTTGAGGCACAGTGCCGATGGGAAGCCCCTGCAATTCTGTGTAATACCACATGGACTATTTGTCTAAAGATAGAAACTGTGGCTGCCATCAGATCCTTAAAGAGATGATGTCTCCAAAAAATTTTAATGGTATTTTATTTAGTTCATACTTCTCATGTTACACACGGACACATGGAAGGTCAGAGAGATTAACTCACTATGTTAAGGCCTTACACATTATTATTCCATACCTGGATCCTGAAATCTCTCCCATGCCGACCTGGGGTGCGAATTGAGGGCACAGAAATAGAGTGTGGTTCCGTCTTCATGAAGCTCAGGACTTGTATACCAAGGATGTTCTCCAGTGGGCTTGGTGGTCAGTCCTGGAAGAACATCCTACAAGAGCCTTGTTAGCAGCCTTCTTCTCATGTCCTAGGAGCACTTGGTAGAAACTCTGTAATCGCCCTAAACATGCCCTTTCTTTTCTTTATCAGTCTTCTCAAAAGAAATCGGAAGCTCATCTTGTTTCATTTGTCTCAGAATTCTCAGTGCCTAGCACAGGGCCTGGCTTGAATAAAAACTCCCTGAAAGGCTGAGGAGACCCCTTAGCTTTGCCTTGAACCATGAAGAAGTACCTGGTGAGAGAAGGCATTTGTCAGAAGGTTGGGGGAAGGGTAGCTTAGAGGGTAAGTTCATGACAGGGCTAGTGCTGTCATGGGTGTCCTCCCGTCCTATTCAGGGCCCGTGGGCAATGTTCACCTCTTCAGCAAGTGACAGCCAGCTTGAGTTTGCCTTAAGTGCCCTGTCATAAAGGCACCCGCCAAAGTGGGATGTATCATTCATTCACTCACATTGCTTTCAGGAACCTTTATTATCTGTTCTAGCTTTGACTACCCAGGGAAACTGCACAGGTTTCCAGATTTGGAGGTTTTGGCATAGAAATAATGATTTACAAATGGAGCTCTGGGAAACACCACCTGTATTCAAATCCTGAGTCTACCCCATCCCCACTGGGTCAGCTTACTTAGCTGCCTGTACCTCAGTTTCCTCATCTGTAAAAGATTACCTGGCTCATAAGGTTGTAGCAAAGCTTAGGAGAGTCAATTCACGAAAAACGAGTAGCGGGGTACTTGGCTTACAGTACGTACTCAATAAATATCAACCAATTTTATTGAATTTTACTGATTCTAGGAGGAATTGCTTAAACATAGTGTGTCTTTAATAGTTGCTTTAATAAAGTTAAATAGTAAGAATTTAAAGAGTTTCCAAGGACCCTAACACCTTGGTATAAAACTGTAAAAGTTTAAAGAAAATTGCAGAATTGCATTTAGTATGTACAATGTAATGATGTATCAATGAAAAAAATGAGAACTTCCTGTATAGAAGGCACAGTACTAGGTGTTGAGTATATAATAAATAAAGTGTTCTTCTAGAGTTTGCAGACTTGGGAAGACAGATTATTATACAGCAGGGGGGCTGCATATTGGAACAGAGGGAAGCACAGATAGGAAACCTAACATGGAGGTGGTGGTCAGGGCGCAGGGCCAGAGACAGCAGAGCAGCAAGCCCTCCACAAACATGCACCGTCTCAGTGGAATTTAATATCCACAAGGCTGGCCTTGCAGGAAAGCTTTTAGCAAAATCTTTAACATTCTTCACCCAAATTCTCACCAATTTTATTGTTTCCTTTAGAGAAAAATGTAAATGTGGAGTCCAGTCATCTCTCAGTTAAGTGTTTTTAAATTTTGAGATGTGCAGGGCTGCCAGGTGGCATTGGTGATCTGCATAAGAAACAGGGAAAGACTCAAGGGGCCACCTTCACTCTTATTTAGTCTAACTGCTCGTCACTCAATCTGTTCCCTTCAATTCTGTTTCCTTTAAGGCATGAATTTGTAGCCTGAAGCCAATTTACCAAGGTTGAAAAATCACGGGACACAGTAATAATAACAACGCTGTCACTTGTTGAACATGCAATATGTGTCAGGCACAGTTCTAATAACTTTATCAGGGTTCATCCCTAAACAATCTGATGATTTAAGTACTGGTTGTATCCCCATTTTACAGACAAGAAAATTGAGGCATGGTGACATTGAAAACTTGCCTTAGGTCGCAGTAGTTCCAGAGTCCAAGCTCTCAAATCCCATTCTTATTGCTTCCACCCTACTTCCTCTCCTTAAGATCAGGGCTTACCAGAAAGCAAAGTAATTCAAGCTCTCAGATACTCAGAATTCTGTGTAATGGGGACTTTGACTTAGGCTGCTTTCGATTAAGGTTTAAAGGCTGAGAAGAGAGTGGTCTGGGGTAGAGTTTGTCTTGGCATTTCTGATAATTTAAATATGGCAGTTGATGACTTTGTCAAATAAATACCCATTTCCTGTTTTAGGGGATAGAGGAGAGGGAGCAATTGTAAAGGTGCCTAGAAAAAAAAAGGAATGTCTAACATATGAAAGTTCCAGTCTTCTCCTCATCCTCAGTTTACAATTAACCTCTTCACTTCCTTTAAATTAAGAAAAAAACTTACGTGATAATGGAAAGCACAAGACAATTATACTCAATAGAGCAAAATAGTGAAGACCCCTGCCTTTAGAGTTAGATTCTACTTACCACCTGGGAAACTTTCAGCAAATTATTTATATTTCTGTGAACTTTAGTTTTCTCACTCATAAAATGAGAATAATGATACATTTCTTATAGGGTGGTTTTGAATATTAAAATGAGGTAATCCAAGGTCAGTGCCTAGCGTAGTGCCTGGCAGAGAGTTCATCGTTCCTGCTGTGCTACAACTTCCAGTTCTCTCTCTTAATGGTTACGCCACTGTCATCTCCACCACCACTGCTTACACCATCACCAACACCTTTGTAACTGCCATCACCACCATTACCGCCATCACCATTACCACCACCAGCACTGCCATCATCACCATCACCATCAGCATTACCACCATCACCATTACCTCCAGCACCACTGCCACCACTACCATCACCACTATTACCGCCACTGCCAGCACCATCACTACCACCATCACTAGAGTCACTACATCACTACAATCACCATTACCATCTCCAGCACTGCCAGTATCGCTATCACCATCACTGTCACCATTACCTCCATCACCACCACCATCACTACCACCATGACCACTATCACCACCACCCAACAGCAATGACACTATCACTACCATCACCATGACCACCACAGCACTGCCACGGTCACTATCACCATTACCTCTGTCACAACCACCACTGTCACCACAACCATTATCACCACCACTGCCACCACCTCCATCATCACCACCACCACCACCATCACCATCATCACCTCCATCACCACCATCATCACCTCCATCACCACCATCACCACCATAATCACCTCCATCACCACCATCACCACCATCATCACCTCCATCACCACCATCACCACCATCATCTCCATCACCACCATCACCATCATCACCTCCATCACCACCATCACCATCATCATCACCTCCATCACCACCATCACCACCATAATCACCTCCATCACCACCATCACCATCATCATCTCCATCACCANCATCACCACCATCACCATCATCACCTCCATCACCACCATCACCATCATCATCACCTCCATCACCACCATCACCACCATCATCACCTCCATCACCACCATCACCATCATCATCTCCATCACCACCATCACCATCATCACCTCCATCACCACCATCACCATCACCACCATCACCTCCATCGCCACCATCACGACCATCATCACCTCCGTCACCACCATCACCATCATCACCATCACCATCATCACCTCCGTCACCACCACCACCACCTTCACCATCATCACCTCCATCACCACCATCACCATCATCATCACCTCCATCATCACCGCCATCATTATCTCCACCACCACTATCAATACCACCAGCACTACCACCACTACCATCAGCAGCACCATCACCTCCACCACCACCGCCACCACCACCACAATCACCACCATCACCTCTACCATCACCATTGTCATTTCACCATTACCAGTATGCTTACTTCTGACTGGCTGCCATCTGGCTTCAATTACACAAAGATTGTTCTAGAGAGGCAGAAAGAATCATGGAAGGAGTCCCCTGTGATGACTGGAGGCTTGGGTTTGATTGCATGCACTGCAACCTGCAGCAGTGTCTCCTTGTAGAGGGCAATTCAACTTTCTGAGTCTTTTTTGTTACGGAAATAGCACAAATGCTTGTATTACATGCATTAAAATAAGGAGGAGGCGCTGGGTTTCCCAGGGAATGAGTCTCTTCCCTGCAGGAGTGGAGCTGCCTAGCTAACCCCATGTCTGCAGATATCGTTGAGGACACAGCTGAAGCCACAACAGATCCAAAAAATCCAGGGTCTTGGCACTTATGCAGGTTTTTTAGATAAGCATGAATGGCCCAGGTACCTATCCTGTTTCCTGAATTTGCACAAGTAGCAGGAAAACAGAGCTTGGAACAACTATACACATTTAATTTAGTGGATGTTACTATTAATGGCGATTTCAATGCTGCAGGGATTTCAAAAGAAATCTTCTCTACATTGATATTAACTTGCAATCATTTTTCCCACTCAAGCTTGTGCCTTGAATGTGCTAACAATGCCTTCTATCCTTCTTCCTGTTTTCCTTTCTGGTTTCAGCTCCTTCAGAGATCACCTTTGCCATTGATGTCGGGAATGGTCCTGTAGAGCTTGTAGTCCAGTCTCCTTCTCTTCTGAATGACAACCAATGGCATTATGTCCGGGCTGAGAGGAACCTCAAGGAGACCTCCCTGCAGGTGGACAACCTTCCAAGGAGCACCAGGGAGACATCGGAGGAGGGCCATTTCCGACTGCAGCTGAACAGCCAGTTGTTTGTAGGTAGGGGACATATTAAGGCTCCCTTTGTGCTAAGCCCCTACAACATCACTGTGTGACCATGTCCAAGAAAAATTTCTCTTTTATTTTAGATCTGGGAGATGATAAAAATGTCATAAATCATTTCTAATTGTGAATTTTGTTCTGTAAGTTCTTTATTTCCGTCTTCATTAACTATAACAAGTTAAGATGATGCTAACCTTTAGCAAATTTTGAGGTTGTCCAGATTTTGTACCTTTTCTTTTTGTATTATTGTCTTTTCTGTCCAGGGACCCATTTTGTTCTTCATCATTATAGTATAAATCTGCTCTAAGGGACAGGACATGTCACCTCTTTACAATTTAGTGGGTGTAGACTCTAAGTCATAGGCTGCCCTTGCAAGTGACGCCCAACTCCTGATAATTATTGGTATCCATGTAGTCAGGTAATTGAGCGATTTCAAAGGGACTCTGTCATCAGTGACATGGTTGGGAGAGGAATAATCCCTTTCTAAGTCAGTGACCTCCTTGATACTCCCTGAAATCATAGCACTAGGGCATAGCAGTTGCCAGTTCAGATGAACAACCTGCGTCAGGTTGTTCATCTGAACTGGCAACTGCTGGTGATGGGAGCCTGGAAACATCCATGCATCCTTCTCTTAATCATTGCTCACTCCTTTCATTCCCCTAGTAGTCACTGAGCATCTACAACAGGTCAGGTATCTTGTTAGATAGGGAGTATTGAAAGATGAATTGAGCAGAGTCACTGTTCTTCAAGGAGCTCATCATCCTCTGGTGTGTGTGTGTGTGTGTGTGTGTGTGTGTGTGTTTCACAGAGAAGAGAACATGGGGTTTTGGAAGTCTGTCTTCAGGGCTTGAGCCTTAACTCCATTTAAGTTGACATTTTGATTCCCTTGTTATAATTCTTAGATTTTGCTAAATATAAGGGAGTGTGTGTGTGTGTGTGTGTGAGAGAGAGAGAGAGAGAGAGAGAAAGAGAGAGATATGAGGGAGAGACTAATATAGGATCAGCCTTATAGCTGTAGTCAAAAAACAATTAACTTAGGTAGAGCTTTAAAATACAAAATCGAGCTGTAAAATTTAAGGAATATTGTCAATACTACCAAAACCAAGTTTTGTATACAACTTGGACTTCTGATGCTTAAATAAGTAACAGAATTTGTCAGTCTATCCAGATTTAACTTTGTTTATTTTTTGTTTATTCTTTTGCCAACTCTCACTCTACATAGCTTTACTGCTGGTGATGAAATGCCATCAGCACTCAATGAAAGTTTCCTACTTGCTTCCTTTAAATTTCGGTTTTTACGACTTTTAACTCCAAGGAAAGCAGTCACTAAAATCACACGAGCTAAAAGAAAATAAGTAACAGAATGTGAGGATGTCATATTCTCTCTTCTCAACAGGAGCCATATTTCTTTCTGTGTCTGTCATATACCCTAGGTCTAGCAGAAGCTAAGATATAAATGATTAAAACAGGTTTATGGTTGCAAGCCATTTGCTTAATTAATAACCCATATACGTGATATGATTTACTATTAAAATATTTTTAAAATTTATATTGCTGTTTTAATTCTACATCACATTTTGATGTGTGACTTCTGAGGAAGGCTGCTAGTCATCAGAATCTAATATATTTTTTGGTGGAATCAAGTCAAGTGTTTCACAATTTTCATAAATTATATTCCATGCCAAAGTTTAATTTATCTTCAGGCAGTATTTATGAAGGTTTCTGGCTGAAAGGTATATATAAAGATGGAATAATTTTTTTACCCTTTCATGCAAATTTTATATAGCTATGAAATTATCATATGAACTAGATATGTGATAAAGTTTGTGCAAGGCAAAAGGGAAAGGTGGCAGCTGTGTTTCATGGCAGATTTCTATCTGCAGACATTTCAGTTAAATTGATGACAAATGCAATGAGTTGTAAGAGCATGTCAGTGGGTCTAGAGGAGATATCTTGCTGGAGCTGGAGCCAAGGTCAGCTGTGGCAAGAGCACCTGCTTCTGTTGTGTTTCTCTCCAATAAGTCCCATCTCAGATGTTACTCTGCTTTATTGAATTTGTCTTAATGTAATTAAAGAAGAAAAAACGTTGTCGAAGGTCAGGCATTTTAGTCTTTCAGTTTGAATCTTCCTATTTAGGGTTCAGTGACATGCTCATTTAGAAATATCAAGTGGTCAACAAAGCTGACGTCTCAACATTTCCATCTTGCACAATTTGACTGTTTAATAAATACATAGATAAATAAGTAAGGCCTGCTTATTTATAGTCACCAGAATGAACAGTTGCATTCTCTATTGTTCAGAAATTGAGAGGCACTGGATATTTATATTTGCTAGGCAGGAAAAGATATCACTGGCATGTGCTTCTTTCCTGGAATAGATTGAGTGTAGCATTACTTAAATATTAATTTGGATATGCCTGTCTAGATATCTCTGGCCACTGAAGGATCTTTCAATCAAAACGGAGCATCCTTCAGCATTGTAATCCCTGGCACAGCTGCCGTGGTCAAGAGTGTTTCCTAAGTATCAGAAAGAGGCTACGTTTTTAGAATAGAATGTTTCTCTTAGTGCTGCCCCTGTCATTGGAATGTGACAGGTTGAAGTGCTGATACATGAGTCAATGCATGCTGGATTTCCAGAATCAATATTTTAACTTCAGGCTGTTATATCACCATGATGGTTAGGGACATTTGCAGCCATGCGATTTCACCAGTCACATTTCTTTAACAGAGCAGGAGATTCTTCATAACACGCAGCTTCTGGAACGTATGCTATAAGCGTGTGGCATTCTCAGCTTTGGAACTGTCAGTAGTACTGCCCCTCCTGCTTTGTAATTCCCTAGTAACATGTCCATCAATAGGAGGATGAGGCAAGAAAAATTCAAGAGCCACCACTCATTGCTGAAGATGAAATGGAGAGATCTGAGTATGCGTTCCAGGTCAGATGCCAACAAGCCGTAGGCACTGGGTAGAAAAGACTACCAGCATGAGTATACTGTTATCTTTATCTGCAGAATGAAAACAAAGAGACTGTAACTGATCTTCTAAGACTTGAAGATGTGCTATCTACATGTATAAATTAGGAATGACTGTCACAGCTAGCATCATGCCATGTGTAGGTAACAGCAAAGAAAGTATCTCATTCCCTCCAAACTAACACGAGATTTTTCAAAATTTGCTGCAATTACAGAGTGGAAATTTTGTGAAAATGTGGACCTGTGAGTCTCATTTTATGACTTTATTTTCTTCTACTTTTTTTTCCCCATGGACGTATTTTTTTTTTCTTGGTCCAACTGCACTGTTTGTGTCAAAATAAACTGAAGTTAATCCAATCTTACAACCTCCTGGGGAAAATGCTACACTGACTTGATAAATCATAACATTTGGAGAGATTTCCCCCAAAATTGCTGTTCTTGATTCCAGGCTGGTAGGGCATGATTATTCCTATTTTCAGGGGAAGCGTGTCAAATTCAGTGAGGTGAAGAGTGAAGACAGGCTGGCTTGGCTTGCACATGTTAATTTTGTGCTCTGGCACATCCTAAACTCTTGATTTGTGGCATAATGCAACACATAAAGAAGTAGCCCCAGTCTCTTCTTGCAATAGTAACATATTTAAAGCTTGAGAGTGTATCATGAAGATAGCTGTCCTGACGCGGGCCTGTAGAGCTTTCCATTTGGCTTAATGTCACGTGTCTCATAGTATAGGAAGAGATCTATATTCTCTTCACACTGAGAAATAACCTGGAAAACTAGCTGTTAACATATTTTTACATAAAGTTATTATGCATGGAGGACAATTATTATGTCAATGATGAAACAAAAGGTAAAGAAACAATAGTTATCTTTTTGACATTATATAAATCTGTTTATGTCTACTATTCCCTATAAAAGTGTATTTTTTCAAAGTTAAATAATATATTGTTTACTTCAATTTTTGTAGAAAAAAATTAATATACAACCTCTGATGTTCCCTTAATAATTACATAAGGGAAATTATTCTGGTTGGTTTAAGAAGATGCTAAGAGACCTCTGAGCGCTAGCAGGCAGGTCCTGGGACCGCCTCGGTAGCTGCATAAGCATTCAGTGGCCACTCAAAAATGCGTCTTTAGTGGAAAAGAAAGATGAAGAACACCTGGCTTTGTCCCTAACACCAGTGCTCCACAAAATCAGATTCTTAGAGCTTGAAAATATTTGAAAAAAAAATTGGTTCTGTTTTTATAGTTAGGAAAAGTTAATGATTAAATCACCCTTTAGCAAAATTTTGTCTCTTCTTGAAGATTTGAGAATTGGATACATTTAACCCGTCCCAACACCCATTTTAGTGTTTTCTACCTGCT
>NW_016107482.1:2118792-2127685 GCF_001604975.1 Cebus imitator | reverse complement strand
TGTGCCATTGCACTCCAGCCTGGGTAACATGAGTGAAACTCCGTCTCAAAAAAAAAAAAAAAAAAGTTTGTGTTTTTAATAGAGACGGGGTTTCTTCATGTCGCCATGGTTGTCTCTAACTCCTGGGCTCAAGCAATCTGCCCACCTCAGCCTCCCAAATTGCCCCCTACTATTTAAGACACATTTTTGAAACGTTTATCGACAACCTCTTCTGCTTTCATTGAGGTCATTTTATCATCTTTTCGTCTCTGTTGGATTAAAATGAGCAATTGAAGCAGAATGGGGGGGGGTGTGTGCGTGTGTGTGTGTGTGTGTGTACACTCATACCGTCTTTTTTAAAGGAGAATGCAGCATGATACATCTTCTCATGAAGCCCACAAAGACCCCCAAGCTTTGGATCTCTCAAAAACTCAAAGTTAGAAGCAGTAATTTGATTCTCTTGGCACTTCCACTTGTCAACATTTATAACTCAGTAAAGAAAGAAATCATTAGAAGAGCATCATTTATGTGAAACTGGCAGTGTAATTGTAAAAAGAAACTGCATGCAGAGCCTTCGGACAATAAAACAATTCTCTCTGGACATTCAAGGACCCAATCTGATGGGCGATCACAGAAGACAGGTCAGGCTGCCCTGGAGCTAATGTGACAGCAACACGCTGAGTAGCCACAAGGAAGCTCCCAGCTGGAAAAGAGCAAACCAGAGAGGTGGGTGAGGCTGCAACACTGCCTAGAGCTTTGTGATCTGGTTTCCATTTCTCTGAGTCAGTGGAGACAGACTAGATGTCTCAGAGGAGGAGGGGAGAAAGAACTTGGGCAGAGCAGTGGATGGGAAGATGTATCAAAAACCTCCAGTAAGTGCTACTGGCAGAGTTACACTTTTCTCATCTTGTTATCAAGTTTCTTCTGAACACACGCACAAACCACGCTTCAGCCAAAGCTTTGTCTGCATCTTCGTGTCATCCTCTCCTTTGAGGGTGTCCTTGCTTCTGTTGCAGCCCCTCTGGCATCATCAGCAGCGGGATCATCTTCATCAATACCCAGACCAAGTTTGATCATCCTGCCAATCCTGTCCGCATGTGTCTGAGGATCTCCCACACTCGAGCCAGAAGACAGGAGTACAGTTTCATAAACCAAGAAGCAACTTAATGGAAGAAACTCTCCAAAGGGGGCTTGTTTTCCAAAGAAAAGTATCATTCAGAGGAGGAAAATTATAAGCCTAACTAGGCATGTTGTAAACCTGTTCAAAAATAATTCAGAGAGAGAATTCTGTACTGTCCGAGTCACATTCTGCTTTTAAAAGGACTGTGACAAATAAAGACAAGTTTAAAAAAAAAAAAAAAAAAGAAAAAAAAAAGGTTTCTTATGAACCTGGAAGAAAGGGATGCGGATTCAAAGCTGCTTTAGTAGGTACGGTGATTTTATAGAAGAGGAGGTAGGAAGTGCCATACTCCAGTTTGGCTTCCCACATTATCATCCTTGTCTCAGGGTAAATATGGATCAGGTCTCAGGCTCATCTTCCATGTGTAAGGAGGTTTGGGGATCTGTAGTAGACCTTGTGATGTTCTGCCCTGGTCTCCCTTCAAGGAGGCACTTGCCCTGCACCTGGGAGCAGGGTGGGTGGACAGTCTTCAGCTGTCTGTGCCTTCAGAAACTGCCTCAGCTGCGGAGAAAGCCTTGACCAAGGTCATGTCCTTCCCAGGGAAATTCACATCCAGTGACTCACCGAGCCAGGTGCAAACGTACAATCATTGGGCACAAGCAGGAATATCTCTGTTATTCATTGTGGCTCCAGCGCTCCTGGTGGGGCTGTGCTGAGCTGATGTTGAACCTGTACCGCAGCTCACTTCTCCTCTACCCATTCCTACTTTCCTTTTCTTCTGTCCGATCACAAGTATGGTGTCCAAGGTTTCCCTAAAAATATCCTGCACACTTAGCTTCATCTCAGAGCTTGCTTTCTGGTGAACCCAACCTGAGACAGAATCAGATACATTTTTCATGCAACTTACGCATGTGTCTACACACACACACACACATACACACACACACACACTTCTTTAAAATCAAACTAATTTTCTTAAGTGAAATGTATTTTTCATTTCTCCTGAGAATTATCTATAAAATAATGCCTCTTCCTCTCCCACTTTCTTTTCCAAAACACTGTTTAATGCTAATAGGTTATTAAGAACAAGTTTGCATGGTTTTGCTTCATTACTGTTTGAAGGTCCTTGTATGCAAACTAAAATGGGCCTGACCCCATCCCCAATCTACCTGACAGACTCCTTTTCATTGATAGTGCAGACTTTCATGAGTCAGATGAACTATCTCCTCTCGGGGGAGTCTATTCTGGTTCACCCCTCTATCTCTGTGGGAACACACAACATGCCTGATTATGCTGACCTAATTGTTGCATCTCCCTCTCCTTGGAGTTTCCTTGTGGGAAGACATAGTGTCTAATTTATCTTCACATCTCCAGGATCAGTAAAGGTTTTCTAATATATTTAGTGTTCAATATAAATCTAATGAATTAATGAAAGTCAATAAATGCAGAGTTCCCAGTGCTGTCCATTCTACAAGTGGCTTTATGATATTAGGCAAGCCACTTACTTACTCTGAGCCTCAGTTATTCCATCTGCCCACTGGCTTAATAATAATCAATACCTGGCAAATCGGTTTCAAACATTGAATGAGGCAATGGATGTCCCTGTCCCACTTGGAACCTCCTTTTAAAGCTTATTAAATAAGAATGACAAGCAAAAGGCTGTTTCAAATGTGAAATGATTTGTGCCCTCACCCCAGTGAAACAATGAGACACTCCTTTTGGAAACTGAGGATTTGACATTTAAAGGACACACTCAGTTGGTGCAATGGCTCCAGGGTGAAGGACCCTTCGCTACACTGGATTTTACCTCTTCTCACAAATCAGCAGAAATGTCCCCACAGACCAGTGTACCTGGAGTGTGAGTGCCATGAAAGCTGAAGGCAGGTTCTTATAAAGGGGAAAGTTTCTTGCCATTTTCTTAGCCATCAACTTTAAAGGTAAAGGGATTTTCAAAACCACATTTTCAAATTGCTATATGGTTCCTATATGCCTGCTTCAGAATTGTTGTTGCTAAATTGCATTCTCACTGCTATTATTTTCCCCTGATCTGTTCAATAAGACAGACCTTTTTGGGCTTTTTGCAGATCAAAGAATTATGTCTGATCTGGTAGTGAGAGGATGTGCTTAGACCAGAAATGTGACCTTTACTTGTCATTCAAGGATACCAGAAATAAACTGAAAGCTGACCACACTCCTCACACATTTGCAATGCCTTCTGGGGAGTCAGGATTTTTCCTCAGCCGCTGCCCTTCTCTTGGTCTGGGCTGAGAATAAAGTGTAGCAAAAATCCAGACTATATTATTGTTTTAAATGGAAATGATTTTCTTTAGCAGAATTCATTCTTCATTCTCCCAGGGATCAACCTCCTCCTTTCCTATTCTCTCACCCGAGAAAGTCCTTAGAGGCCCATGGGTACTTCAGTGGAGTTTGGAGCATTTTGTGGGATGGGGAAAAACCAGTTAGTGATCTGATTCAGCACTTCCACTTGCTTTTCTTTGTCCTTCTTTCTTTTTTCCCCCATTCATGTTCATTTCCTCCCATAATTTACTGAGCAAATATTTTCTGAGTGCATGCTTTATCAGCCCTGGGCTGGACAGTGGGGTCATGGAGATAAATAAGATCCATTTGCTCTTTGGGAGGTACCAGCTCAGGGGGAAGGTCAGTTGGATTTTCCAGCAGGTCCTTCATGTGTGGTATGTGGTATGTATTCAAGGGGGTGTGAGCAAGGAAAACTGAATGCAGCTCCCAAATCCATGTGGAAGCAGGTTTCAGACTCTATTTTTCTTATGTTGTGTAATTATTTATTTCTTGTCTCCCTCTTTCTTATATTGAGGAAATAAGATTAATTTGTAGTTAGTAGAGTGTCTAAGGAAATTGGTCCTTGGAAGGCACTTGAGACTTGTGTGCCCACTCAGTGTATAGGAAGCAGATTTTTTACTTTGCTAAGCCAGTTGCTCAATTATTTGGGTATCTGGGAGCACACCTGAAGCCCAAACACCTCAGGACCTAAGATAAACCGTCCTTCTGGGCCCTGCTGTCTCCTTGGAGTACTCAGTGTGGACACTGCATTCCCCGCCATCATCTGCACTGCACTGGAGAACCTCATTGAATTCCGGTTTGTCTTAAAATAGTGAGATGGTGCTTGTATCAACGACAGAGTTGGGTGCCCTTTTGCTTCTCATTCTCTGCCATTTTCCCCCAAACTCTTATCCTCAAGGATCCTTTCTTTCCTACATTTTATCCCCCATCCTTTCACAGATAAATTAATTCATCCAAAACATGGGGGTGGGGGGTCACTGTCAGGATGAGGTTGTTGCCCTGAAGGGCAGATTCAGGCTCACCAGGTTCTCAGCCACACACCCACTAATAAGAAAAGGTCCTTGCCCAGAGGTGTGCTCCAGAAGCAGTAGTGCAGGGCAGTGGAGCAGTTATATATGTGGGCGTAGGTAGATGAGCTCCATTTCCCTTTTATAACACCCCCACTGTCTTGAGGTTTCTGAAGCCTTCAATTTTCCCCTTTCCGTCACAGCATATTGTGTTACGCGTTTCCTCTGGCTTCAACATTTTTTATCCTTTTGTCTATTCACCCTCATTTTTTCTCCCCTTTGATCTTCTGCAAAGCCACCTTGCTTCCTTCCATTTATTCCTGAAGGCCGTTTAACCTCTGATGGTGCCTTGCATGCTCAGCAGGAAAATACGGATGATAATGTACCTTGCTTGCTTTGTGTTCACAAAAGACTAAAAGCCTCTAGATATTTTAGTATTTTATCCTTGTTATTGTTGTTATGCTAACCTGTCCCCAACATTATATATTGTGAAATTGACATCTTTTCTGTGCTAGAAGGTCATGTAGACCTTAAACAATAGGAAAAATCTAGTTTGAGCCCAGTATAGGGGAGGCTCCAGATCAATCACAAGCCATAGGTAGAAATGGAAAGTGTAAATCAGATTTCTAATAAACATCCCAGGGCTGAGAGAATTTTAGTTCAGTTGCTCACATTTTTTTCATCTGTAGTTTATAAAATATTCATGGGCATTTAGCATATTGACCAAATAACTTTTTAAAGTTGTTTTTTTTTTTAATTTTAATTTACTGCTGGTGGGAGTATGAATTGGAATAGTTAAGAAGGTTGTTTCACATTATCTACTAAAATCAAAACCATGCATACCCTATGACCAACAGTTCTAGTCCTAGGTGTACATCAACGGAAATATGAACCAAAATAAATCAAGAAGATTACTCCTGGCAGCACTATTCATAATAGCCAAAACCTATACTCTCTATGCCCATTGACAATAGAAAGGAAGATGATTTATTAAATGTTTATCATGCCAGAATGCTGTACAGCTTCCTTTATTAAAATGGACTAATGTCATCAATATAAAGGTAGGCAAAAGAAGCCAGTCCCAAAATAGCACATGCAATATGATTCCATTTAAACCACGTTCAAGTTCTGATTTTAGAAACAGGGTAGTGGTATCCTTGGGAGCGGGTGTTGTTGGCTGGAAGGAGGCTTCTGGTTGGCTGGTAAAATTCTGTCTTTTGATCCGGTTGCTAGTTACTTGGGTGTGTTCAGTTTGTGAAAATTTATCAAGTCATATATTCATGTGAACTTTTGCATTTGTTCCAGAACATACATACACACTAAATCAGTGCTAAAACAGCCTACATCATTGAAGTTGAGCTGTCTCATCATCATAAGATTCAATGGTTTTATAAGCAGTTCCCCATATGGAATTATTTATCATTCTCTTTTGTGAGACATTTCCTCCCCTAGTCTGTAACAACTATTTCAAAAAGTCAATTAAATATTAACATTTCTGCTTGTAGTCCTACTCTGAGCTCCATTTTCAGCTACTTTCTTTAAAAAGCACAATAAAGCTAGTAATAACAATGATTTAATGAGGGGATTTGGCATTTGGTTTGGGGTTTCACAATTCGTAGTGAGGATTAAATGAATGAAGCATGTAGAAAGTATCTGATATGTGGCCAGGTGCAGTGGCTCATACCTGTAACCCCTTGGGAAGCCGAGGTGGGTGGATCACGAGGTCAAGAGATTGAGATCATCCTGGCCAACATGGTGAAACCCTGTCTCTACTAAAAATACAAAAATTAGCTGGGCGTGGTGGCGTGCACCTGTAGTCCCAGCTATTCGGGAGGCTGAGGCAGGAGAATTGCTTGAACCTGGGAAGTGGAGGTTGCAGTGAGCCGAGATTGTGCCACTGCACTCCAGCCTGGCACCTGGCAACAGAGTGAGACTCTGTCTAAAAGAAAAAGAAAGAAAGAAAGAAAGTATTTGATATGAAATAAATTCTTAGTTCTGATCACTATTGTTATTTTTACATTTTGGGCATCTAGTTAATACTACCAGTATTATTAAATAGTGTGTGCTTAGTGATTCCTGAGCAAGAAATCACTCTATCTGGCAAAACTCAACCAGATACATGTCTTATCCTTAAGGAAATCACATTTTGAAATTAAAGTCTCCGGTAAGATTTCATCCTGGTACCAAGATTCTGCCAATTGCAAAACAGGGTTTAAAAAAGAAGACAATTGATGGTTAGTGCACTTGTTTTTATTCATCATGCATATGTTAAACCTTCAGCCACTTTAGTCAAACAGTCTGCCGCTTTTTGAAATCTAGGTGGAAAATGCAGCTGAACTTCAGTAGGAAACGAGCTGCTCCCTGTTCAAAGGCAGAAAAAAAGAGTAAGGCAGGAGGAAAGGGTGGGAGGGAAAAAGGGAGGATGGAAAGGTGATGGTGTACTAACGTTTGTGAAATAAGAGCCTGACCTGATGCAGTCTGTGTTTTTCCAGGGGCTTCTCTGAAAATGAGTTTTGCTGGAGCATTTGCAGGAAAGAGCAGACACACATGAGAGAAACAGAGGCTCCATGTTTGTGCTCAAAGAGGGCACAAGGAATTCACATGCTTCCCTGAAAGCAATGAGCATTTGTCCAACTGACACATGGAGGTTTTCAAAGACAGGATTAGAATGATGATAGCAAAGTTTTTAAGAGTTGATTCATACTCAGTCCAAGGAAACATCATTATAAAGAACCCACTTGATACCAAGGGCCAACTGAAGAGTATCATACAAAATTACTTCTAGCTAGGCCAGCCAACTAATGGTCTAACTTGTCAAAAAGACTGACAGGGAAGCTGAGAGGATAAATGCATGCCAGTATATTATTTGGTGAGAGAAAATGCGTAAGAGATAAGAGGAAGAAAGTGGAAGAATCATTTAGTTGTGGTATTGGCCCAAATCGTCTAATATTCATCTTAGAATTTTAGTGCAAGGAGCTACATGCAGGCTTTGAAGGTCACCAGGTCCGGTGCGATTCCAAACTTGGCCACATAAAATCTGTTTGACTCCTGATTCTGGTGAAAGCAATCTCGGGTGTTAAGTTTTCTTAATTAGGCAATGTGAAGAATATCAAGAATACCTTCCTTCCCACTGACAATCAATGAATTTAGTATAAAGTTTCTAGCATTCAACTAGTATGACTAGTATGTTTAAATATTGTTTTTAGAACCAGAGGCATTGTTCTCGTCCTCAAAGAGCTCAGAGATTAAGGCTGAGCCACAAATAAATAAATATAAATAAAAAGGAAAAAGGAAAAAGAAGACACCCTTAAGCTTCTCTAAGTATAATGGTACCTGATTTTTGTTCTTCTAAAATTACGGTGAACTAACTATATACAAGAAACAAACAAGAAAAAATAAAAGTATATTAGAAGAACAGGGTTAAAGCTAAATACTTGCAGTGGCCAGGAAGGCAACATGAATGAATGAAGTCATCCTAGTGGGGTCTGTACCCAAGTGGAGAAGACATGGTCTATCTTAGAGGAGCTGACCCTAGTGCAGCTGAGAACCGTCATGCCGGGAAGAAGGTTTATTGTTAACAGATCTTCTGACTTTTTGATGAGCAGCTAACTAAAATTTTTAAAAGTATTTTTTTGTGTTTTAAAAATTGACAAATAAGTAAATGATAGGTGAGTAGAAAGATAAAGGACTAAATAATAAGTTTACATGAGTTCAGGTGAGCATGTCTGCAACTGCAGGGGTGGGGTAGGACAAGCAGTGGAGTACATGGAGATGGATGACATGCTAGTAAATTCATCACACATGGAGATGTCCAAAGTCTTGATAGGCCATGTGGCATTGGAGAGCCACAAGTGGTTCAGAATGCTTGATGCCCTGAAGTCAGTGCAGCAAGTGTGGGAGAAAGAAACTGGAGAAGTAAGGAGAGGCCAGGTGTCCCTTGCTGTGTCAGCTGTGATAAGGAATTTCAGCTTGATCCCTAGGACAATGACTAATTTCTGGAGGGTATCAGATATGTATAACAGAATCACATTTTCAAATTTGCATTAATTCTGGCCATAAAATGGTGAATGGAAAGGAAAGGCAGGGGCTGAGAGTAGCGTGATGTTACAGGGACTCAGGTTACAGAGAATATACTGAGAGCATGTCTCTAGGCACAGAAAGAAGCAGATAAGCTGGGCATGGTGGCTTACACCTGTAATTCCAGCACTTTGACAGGCCAAGGGAGGAAGATTGCTTGAGCTCAAGGTTTTGAGACTAATCTTAGCAACATAGTAGGACCTTGTCTCTACTGAAATAATAATAATAATAAAGTTTAAAAAATTTAGCTGGGTGTGGTGGTGTGTGTTTTTGTCCCAGCTACTTGGCAGGCTGAGGCAGGAGGGCTGCTTGAGCCTGGGAAATGGAGGCTGCAGCGAGCTATGATCACACCACTGCACTCCAGCCTAGATGATAGAATGAGAGCCTGTCT
>NW_016107482.1:2042987-2118772 GCF_001604975.1 Cebus imitator | reverse complement strand
AAAAAAAAAAAAAAAAAAAAAAAAAAGGCAGAAAGAAAATAGAAACAAGGAAGGAAGGGAGGAAAGGAGGGAGGGAGGGAGGAAAGGAGGGAAGGAGGGAGGAGATAGAGAAAGAAAAGTAAAAAGCAAGCAAGGAAGAAAGACAGAAAAGGAAGGAAAGAAGGAAGGAAGGAAGGAAGGAAGGAAGGAAGGAAGGAAGGAGGGAAGGAAGGAAGGAAGGAAGGAAGGAAGGAAGAAAGATTTGGATTTTTCTGATGACAAGCAAATCCTTCTTTCTTTCTTTCTCTTTCTTTCTTAAAATGCAATAAAATAAATAAATTGGAAAAAAAAAAGAAAGAAAGAAAGAAAGAAGAAAAGAAAGAAAGAAAGAAAGAGAAAGAGAAAGAGAGAAAGAAAGAGAGAGAGAGAAAGAGAGAAAGAAAGAAAAGAAGGAAGGAAAGAAGGAGAGAAAGAGGTAAGCAAAAGGAATCAAAAATAGAGATTTCTGAAAGGGGGGGGGAGCTGCAGAACTGGGGAAGGGGAGGAGGACTATGAGAGGAGGGTGCGGAAAGATCACTGCTGCTTTCCTGTACAAAAGGTTGTACAGAAGATTCGCATCTCCAATAACTCTCTACATATAGTAGGAAACATCGTCAGAGAATACACAGAACTAACAACTATTCTCTCTCTCTCTCTCTCTCTCTCTCTCTGTGTGTGTGTGTGTGTGTGTGTGTGTGTGTGTGTGTGTGTGTTGGAGGAAGGGCAACTTTTAAAAATTATTCTCTTCATAAAGAAAAAGCAAACTTACTCATAGTTTTCTCCTTTGTAAAGAGTAAAGCAGCCAGGGAAAAATGGAAATTCAGGTCACTGCAACTGAGTTCATAACTCACTGTGTCATTGTGTTTTGTCAGCATCTGTAATTGAAATAATCACCTTGTTTTGTGGCACCATCGCCAGGCTCTGTAAGTCTCTAACCTTAAGGAGTGCACTTTTGCCATAGAAACCACCCACCCCAGCCATCTTCTCCATTTATAAACTTGTTGACTAAGCCACACGCAAGAAAACGTGCAATAGATCTTGCATTCTTCACTTCTGCTAAAAGAAAAATGACACTAACAAGATATATGAAGAGTTATTCAAATCCACCATGGGGAGTGACTACAAAATGAGAAAAACAAAACCAAAGAAAACATGTGACTACATAAATCCTCTCCTTTTTATTCTACACACACTCTCTCTAGGAAAGAAATAATGAACCTTCTATAATCTGCTTGTGTTTATAATTGATTTATCTTGTGGTTAAAGAGATTGACTCACCAAAATTGAGACAGACAGAAGAACGCAATTTGGGTTTGGCCTCCTGGCCTGCTTGGGTATCACTTATGGGAACTGAAAACATAATGATTGAACACATACCGTATTCTAGGTATCATTACTTCAGAATACAAGACTAGATTTATCCCTTAAGATAAATATCTTTGGATGTAGCAAGTGAATGTCATGCATATATTTATGAGTCTGCTGACCTGATGGGATTTAGGAAAAATAGCCCTTTTCTCCCCTCTCTCCCCTGCCCATGTCCTACTCACGTCCTCCCCATTTCTAATTATTTCCTTGCCTTCCTCAAAGCCCATCACTGGGCCAGTCTGGCTAATACCAGGAATTCTTTAGATTTTCTATTCATTCCTTTAACTTAGAGCTTTGTTTCTCATTTAACATTTCTATTCCCTGTCTAAGATAATGCATTTCAGTTTCTCATCTGATCCATGTTGATAGGAACACATCTGTATCTGGTCATTTGCCAGACAAAGATTTAATAAAGTTGTAGAATAATTTCTAGAATGAGGCTCAGATGGGAGACCCTAAGGGTACAGAAGATGAATGACAAGCTGGCCCTGCCCTTGGTATTTTCCCTTCTAACTTCTCCGCCCCTCCAATAGTACGTCTGGTAGACCTCAAAGACCTGTGTGTGGCCTTCACTCATCCATATGTGTAAACTTGAGCCCAAGGATTTGAACTGTACCTCTGCCTTTCCTGGATTCTCCCTGGAGTTTCAGCACCAAATAAATACCTTCAGATGGGACTTAGCTTAATTTCCCGGTTTGTCTCTCAACACACATTTTCCTGATATCAGAGGGGTAGGCTGTTGGAAGGCTGGATTTCTGATGGGAACAAAACACTCTGAAATATTAAATCTGTCTGATTCTAGAATAATTTTCAAGATACATATCAAATCTCTCTGAAACCTTCAAGATATACCCACAGCAGAAAGTTTACAAGCCTATTGAGTATTCCACAAAAAGAAATCTGTCTTCTAAGTCATAATGTAAGAATTAGCTCTAGGATTAATCAGCACATATATATTAAGGACCTGCTTCTAGCCATTGTGAAGGTGCAAGACAAGGCAAGGGAGCAGCAACAATTGGCCATGTATTGTATTCTATTATCTTTTTTTTTTTTTTTTTTTTTTTTTTTTTGAGGCAGAGTCTCACCCTGTGATCCAGGCTAGAGAGCAGTGGTGTGATCTTAGCTCACCGCAGGTTCCACCTCCCAGGTTCAAGCAATTCTCCTGCCTTAGCCTCCTAAGTAGCTGGGATTACAGGCACCCACCACCATGTCCGGCTAAGTTTGGTATTTTTAGTAAAGATGGGGTTTCACCATGTTGGCCAGGCTGGTCTTGAACTCCTGACCTCAGGTGATCTGCTCGCTTTGGCCTCTCAAAGTGCTGGTATTACAAGCATGCACCACTGGGCATACTGTATTCTATGATCTTAACCAAGCCTCACCATACACACACAGAGTAGATTTTTATTTTATAGATCAAGTAGCTGAGTCTTAGGTAATTCCATGGTCAATATGACTAATCAGCAAGTGACATAAGGCTGACTCCACGTCTACCTGGCTCTAGTCCACCCACCTTCCACTGCACGGCACTGCACTGCGTAAGCATTAGGAAGCCTGTTAAAGTTTTATAAGTTGGTGTACTTAACAGCTTTTGTCTAACATTGCCAGAAAAGATAGTCCCACTCTGTGCCTTCCACTTCAGATGAAAGTGTGCCATAGACTGTGTAAGAATTCATTTTTTTTTTCGCAAGAAACATGGCTATCTGAAGTTTTACTCTTAAATTTGTAAAATGTAGTAACTATAATCTTTCACTTTTTGTATGTATATGGCAAGAGCCTGAAGGAGGGTGTTCCCAGCCTAGAAGGACATGCATTTTTTTCTTAACTTTAATTTTAGGTTCGGGGGTAAACGTGCAGGTTTATTATATTGGTAAACTTATATAACAGGGATTTATTGTACAGATTATTTTGTTACCCAGGTACTAAGCTTAGTACCCAACAGTTATTTGTTCTTGCTCCTCTCTCTCCTCCCACCCTCTACCCTCAAGTAGGCCCCAGTGTCTGTTTCTCCCCTCTTTGTGTCCAAGTGTTCTCATCATTGCCTTCCAATTATAAATGAGAACGTGGGGTATTTGGTTTTCTGTTCCTGCCTTAGTTTGCTAATGTTAATGGCCTCTAGCTCCATCCATGTTTCTAGGACATGCATTTTGTTTTTTGGGGGCTCTTCGGAATTCCAACTCTCACTGGAAACTTTAATGAAAAAATTAATTGAGCCCTGCATGACAATAGATAGATACTTAACTCTTACTCATGCCAACATTAAACCTAAATGCATTGAGCCCTATAATACCTTACATTTGTTTCCTTTATTTTACCTCTTAGGGGGAACGTCTTCCAGACAGAAAGGTTTCCTAGGATGCATTCGCTCCTTACACTTGAATGGACAGAAACTGGACCTGGAAGAGAGGGCAAAGGTCACATCTGGAGTCAGGCCAGGCTGCCCAGGCCACTGCAGCAGCTACGGCAGCATCTGCCACAATGGGGGCAAGTGTGTGGAGAAGCACAGTGGCTACCTGTGCGATTGCACCAATTCACCTTATGAAGGGCCCTTTTGCAAAAAAGGTACCGTAGGCGCTCCTGTTTCTCCTGAGTCCAGTGCTGCCTTACCTACACGCAATGGTCAGGCTATGTGATACTCACACTCTGAGACAGTCTTTGTCATCTACTCTCCCTCTGTTTAGAGAGTCCGCATAATTTCTCAGCATAATCGCATATACTTGTTGGTACTGGGTGTGTGCACTGGCAATGCCACTGAACTGGATGGACGATCACAGGAAAACAACCTGCCCATGGCCAAAATGCCAGTTGAGAAGTGAAAGAGGCGGACTCACATTTCTGCTGTTGGCTAGATAGTCAGTGACCCCATTGCTATTTCCACTTCCAATCCCTCAATTCATAAATGTAATCAAACAATTGTGGAATCTTGCTCTGGGGTGCCTTAGAGACACTGAAGCCATGTTAGATTATTTTTACAACAAAGAGTGTAATGGTAAATTAGTCAGCAAAGTACCATGTATCTGGTGACGCCTCTCTATTCTGCAGGTGATGTGAGCGAAGGTCCGAGGCTTTAAGAGCCCTGTCTGAAGGCTCATATTTAGTTCATCAGTAAGCTGGGACTGAAAGGCACATGAAAGTCAAAATTTCTGCCCTGGGGCTTTCTCTACACCCCTTCACAATCTTATGAGTTATTTACATTGACACAAATGAAAAATCATGGATATGCACCTTGGACAAGGAATGAGGATTATTGTGTGAATTCTCTAGATAAATTCAAGATACCTCAAGAAACTAGAAAATTTCAATATTGAGTATAAATACGTAGTATTTTTCAAACATAAGAAAAAAGATTTGGTGTACTCTGAATCTTTGCAGTATTTTAAGTTTATTTTATTGCTGGAATAAGGTTTGTTCAGTGAATAATGTAAACAATATTTCAAGAGCAGCATTTGAATTATTAAAATAAAATGCTTGAATCATTTTGAGACACCATTTACAAATAATCATAGCAATTATAAGTAATTTTTCTCTCTTCATTGAAGCACATCTTCAAAGCACCTTTACAAAACAATGGTTTATTTAGTCCAGCTTACTACAGTTGGAGCTTAGAGACAAAAGAGGGGAAAAAAACACTCACTGTTTTCTCGGAGGGATACTATAATTTAAACCCGCCATTCACTCTTACAGGTGCCTTCTCCTCAATTAGTTTGAATTACTTACTTATTATTGCCAAAGAGCATGTTATGCTTCTTGGGAGAAAATTAATGGTAAAAATTTTAGGGCTAAGTACATGGGAGCTTAAAATAAAACAGGTTGCATTCCAAGGGGTTGTATTGTGAGCTAAACAAGGAAAGTGCTGCTAGGTATTCACACTGGGAGAGGTCTCCGAACAACTTCCCCTGAGAAGTGTGAATGCCACCTTACAGCTGTCCCCCACACTATTAGGAGCACAAACAGAGTAAATACCATGACCCACACACTGAGATGCACAAGAATTCTCAGCATCTCTACCCAAGTCTTTTGTTTGGAAGAAAGTGAACGGGAGACCTCTCTGCATTTCTCTAGGGAAATTATTCAAAGATCTCGTATATCATATTGTTCTAAATGTAGCCTAATTTATTTTTATTTTTTGGGCTCCTTTCTCCAAAGCCATTCCTATCAATTTTCTTCTGCCCACAGCCCTGTATCTTTTTCCTGCATAGGTTTCAACACCTCTGTGCTTCTTCCCAATTTTTTTAATGATCTACAAGTTACATAGGCAAATGTGTGCCTAGCCGTTTTGTGTGCTTTGCATTTCGCTGTTTCCAAACTATTCATTCTTTCTGATAATGCTCACCAAATAATTCACTGTATATTCAGTCCTCACAATGTATGTAAGATTGTCTTTTTAGTCGCATCTTTGAGCCCTGCCAACTGCCTCTGGGCGATGTGGCTGGAACTGAAATGTGGAGCCAGAGGCTACAAGACGGTTTTGAACAAAGGGTGGTCTCTTGGGCGATTGGGGTAGTCTTCCTTGCCAGTTATTATGGCATAGTATATTTCAAGGAGATGGTGTGTAAATGCTGATTATATCTTGGGTAGAATTAGGGACATATTTTTGCATTACCAATCCCTAGGTCAGAACTATGGCCCATTGGCCGATTTTCTGTTTCTCATAATGGTAGAAAGAAATAACCATGATAAAAAATCAATAACTAGTAATTAACTGCAACATATATTCCTCATCCAAACAAATAAAGCAGGTATTAATATCTAAATTTAACTGATTAGTGGTTTATAAAGGTGTACTGACTTGCTAAATGTCAGAGCTGGAGGTCCCTCTGGCTTATTTTTTGTTCACTTTTTCTCTTTATGACCCTAATTTCATTCTATACATGAACATGATAATAGGATTCCATCTCTTCAAACATGCAACTTTTGTTTTGTGTATTTTTTATCTCTTTTTATTATTGAGATATAATTTATATGCCATAAAATCCACCCTTTTAAGGTATCTAATTCAGTGATCTTTATGACATTCACGCAGTTGTAAAGCCATCACCACTATCAATTTCAAGACATTTTCATCATCCCAAAAAGAAATTCCATGCCATTAGCCCCCATTACCCCTTCCCCCATCAACCCTTCCCCCGTCTCTGGAAACCACTAATCTACATTCTCTCTTTGTGGATTTGCCCATCCTGGGCCTTTCATATAAATAGAACCATATAGTGTGTGGCCTTTTTGTGTCCGATTTCTTTTACTTAGTATAATATGATCACAGTTCATCCGTGTTTTAACATTCATCATTACTTTATTCCTTCTTAATTGCCAAAGAGTGTCCCATAGTGTGAAAGCACCACAATTTGTTTATCTGTTCATTCATTGATCAGTTAATGGATGTTGGGATAGTTTCATTTCTTTACCTATTATACATCACACTGCTATAAACATGTACACATTTTTATGGGGACATATGTTGTCTGTTTTCTTAGATATATAGCTAGAAGTGAGATTGTTGTGTCATACATTAACTCTAGGTTTAACCTTTTGAGGAACTGTCAAACTTTTTCAAAGTAGCTATTCCGTTTTACATTCTCACTGGCAGTGTATGAGGGCTCCAATTTCTTAACCTTCTTGCTAACACATTTTATTGTCTGACTTTTTGGTAATAGCCTACTGAATATGAAAAGCTATTGTATTGTGGTTTTGACTTTCATCTCTCTAATGACTAAGAATATTGGACATCTTTTCATGTACTTATGATCCATTTATATATTCATATGCATTTTTTGGAGAAATATTTAAAATCTTTTGTAGATTTTTTTTTTTTTTTTTTTTTTTTGAGACAGAATCTCACTGTGTCGCCAGGCTGGAGTGCAGCGGCATGATCTCAGCTCAATGCAACCTCCACCTCCCGGGTTCAAGCAATTCTCCATCTTTTGTAGATTTTTAATTTTTTTCTTCTTCTTTTTACTACTCAGTTATAAGAATTTGTTGTGTTTTTGAAATATAATTCCCTTATTAGAGATATGATTTGCAAATGTTTTCTCCAGTTCTATGGGTTGTATTTTGTCTTTTTCATGGTATCTTTTGAAATGCAGAAGGTTCAAATTCTGATGAAGTTTATTTTCTCTAGTTTGCTATCTTTGTTTATACATTTAGAATCATAGCTAAGGAACCCTTACTTAATCCAAGATCATGAAGATTTACACCTGTGGTTTCTCCTAAGAGTGCTATAGTTTTAGCTCTTACAGTTATGTCTTTGATGAATTATGAGTGAATTTCTGTATTTGTTGTGAGATAGGGGATCCGGCTTTAATCTTTTGCATGTGGATATCTGCTTGTCTCAACACCGTTTGTTGAGGTGTGTTTGTTGTTAGCTCACTCATCCTCGCTACACACGCACCATTAATAAATAACCTGGATATGACTGTCATAGTATTTTAAGTGTTTTTCTTCCTAATTAAAATGTAAGATAATTACTTATAAAATTTATTTTAAAATTTATTTATAAATCTAGAAAAGTTAAAACCCAACCTAAGTGCTCAGAAATAATCATTAATGGGGAAATTGTACTTCCTCCTAGTATTTTTCCCCTTGCACTTAATATAACTGAGATAATTTTGTCCATTGCACTTTATTTATGAATTTTCTTTATTTCCTTTCAACAGTATTTTTATGTAAGTCATCAATATTTTCATGCATCCGTCTTAATGATTGCAATATGTTCCATCTGGCACTATTGCCTTGCCTAGTTTAATCCATCCTATTACCAGAGCATTACCACTCACAGAGAAATCATGGGGCTAGCACCACCCCTGCCCAAGTTCAGGCTCTGGTTCATCTATGGCCCACGTTGTGTGACACTTGTTGTGTACCTCAACCTCAAGATTCCTTGGTTTCCTCGTCTATGAGATGTGGAAAGTGCAGGAATATTTCACAGGGAGTCATGTTTAACATTCTATGAGCACTCTACAAAGCACGTGGGATACCCACGGTACATAAAGTCTCACTAAATGCTGGCTCTTCTTGATTGACATTTTTCATTAACTAAAATTTTGTGTGTAAACAATGCTATGATAAACACAATATTGATTATTTTCTTAATATAATAATTTCAGTGAAAAAATAAAAGTATGTACATTTGGGTACTCTTTACATATTGCCAAAAACCTGTCAGAAATCATTTAATCCTTATGTTTCTTTCAAACTATATCATTTATTTTTACTTTTTATTATAGAAAAATGGCAAAAATATGCTGTAGGACAAGAGTTTAAGAACTCCCATGCACCCATTATCTAACTTCAACAGTTATAAACTCATGATCATTTTTGCTTCATCAATACATTCACCTCCTAAGCTTCTCCTTTATTATTTTGAAGCAAATCTCAAACATAATACTATTTCCTCTATAAATATTACATCATTTATTACTAAAAGATAAACACTCATTATGAACATATATCCACAGGATCATTATCATAAGAAAAGTATAATAATTTTTGAAATACTTGCTCAGTATTCAAATTTCCAATTGTTTTATTTTTATTTAGTTTGTTTGATTTTATCTAAATTAATTACAGCTTGGATGATTTCTGGACAATTTCTAGACTATTTATCACCCAGCACTGGTCTTTCTGTTTGTTCTAATTCCAAATCTAATTCTATTACTAGTATTAAGACCAGCTTAATAAGACTATTTATTGAGTTCCTACTATGTGCTGTGCTTTTATGTACTTTATTCCAATCCTTTAACCCATCCCAAGATTGAATTCATCCTGATTTATATTTGAGTAACCTGAGGTTGAGTAGGATCCGGTGACCCCAAGACATGGGTAGAACCAGGCCCTAGCTCCAAGTCTATAGGCCCCATGGAGGCTCGGAGGCACACCCTCCAGTATCATCCCATTTTCAGCTCCTTCTAGTTCGTGCCACATATCAACGCGCTGTCAATGTGGAGATCCTCTTGCAGGCCTGCTCAGGATACTCTCCTCTCAGAGACATCCAGCTCTGGAAAACATTGTCTCTGTCACTAACACATCAAGCCCAGGGTTAACTTCCACTAGGTTTATTTTTTAAAATGTGTGTCTTACCATCTCAGAACCGAGTTAGCATAGCTTCTTCCACCAAGAGGTGGAACCAAGCTCAAGGGATGTGGCCGATCGTGGCTCTGTGGCCTTGGAGAAGCAACATGGTCATTAGACACCACCTTCAAGTTATTTCTTTATCCTTTAAGGCCAGTGGTTTCAGATATTCTGATACCTCAATCCATCTGATCAAAAAGTTAAACTCTTAGATTTTAAAGTATAAGAAACTGAAATAATAATATAATCCAGGTGTATTGCTGAATTTAGCTTTATGATAAAATAGACAATATTTAAATATTAAAAATAATTAGACTGGAGCTGGAGGAAGAGTGACAACAGAAATTTAGTTTGACTTTTTTGTTGTTGTTGTTGTTTGTTTGAGATGGAGTCTCCCTTTTGTTGCCCAGACTGGAATGCAATGGTAAAATCTTGGCTGACTGAAACCTCCCCCTCTCAGGTTCAAGCAATTCTCCCCTCAGCCACCTAAGTAGCTGGGACTACAGGGGTGCACCACCAAGCCTGGCTAGTTTTGTAGTTTTAGGAGAGACAGGGTTTTTCCATGTTGGTCATGCTGGTCTTGAACTCCCAACCTCAGGTGATCCGCCTACTTTGGATCAGGGATCTGTAATCCCAAAGTGCTGGGATTACAGGCATGAGCCACCACTCCTGGCCCTGTTTTACACTTCTAATTACAAAATGCTCTTTATTTTTAATTTCTTCTCCTAAGTATAAAGAAAAAAGTAATATCCTATATATGCCCCTATATATATTTATGTTATTCCTAACAGAAGGCTCTGAACTTTACTTCTGTTTAGCACACACACAAACATGAGATAAAGGCCTTTTATTTTGTTAACTAAGAGGTGGTAGCTCAACATGCAGGCCAAATATCCCTGAGAAAATTTGCTCAAGGAAAATTCTTGAATCAAGCTGATGGTAACCAGAATTTTCACTGCCACAGATGTCTGCTGCATATTTTTATAATCAGGAGTACCAAGGTTGTAACCTGCATGATAAATGCAAAACACTTTCTCTCCACCTTTAGTAAAAATGAACTAGTATTCCCAATCTGCTAGGCAATATGCATAAATATGCAACTTTAATTTTTTGGCACTATTACAGAGTGCTACAGAATTTTCACGAGGTGGAACACATTTGCAATAGAATTAAGAAGCAAAAGCCGGGTATTATTATATTCTAGGTGCCACTAACTCAATCAGAGACTTTCATGGAGTGTTTGGAACATTCCATATGCCATTTAGGTTAAAGGGAAATTAATCATGCCAATATGGGTTCATGTTTACTGTGCAATTTTTATGGCAGAGGTTTGCTGCCTGAACTAAGGTGTACTGCCCTATGAAAGAGCCTCCTCTACATACTCCATTACTGTATAGAGATAAAATTTAAAGTGAACTCAAGAGCAACCTTGATCCAAGGAGAGTATGTCAGCACTGGGACAGATGATGAGCAGTTAATAAATGCATATATTGTATAAAAGTCTATTGGGATGGCTTCTGGTTAAATTCTCTTCTAACACTCTGTAAGTTCAAACTGTACTGGGCAGCTCTCTTAAGTGCCTTACATACATCAGCTCACTTACCCACAGAGAAATGCGGATGAGGTAGGTGTTATGATCCCCATTCATAAGAAAACGTTCTCCATAGAGTTCGTTATCGTGCCTGAGATCACACGGCCAGCGTGAAGTCAAATGGACATCTAGATTCAGTGCTGACTCGGGCAGTGCTCCTGCCACTGCATTAACATGATAACACTTGGCATGCTAGAGCATTCTCCCAGGAGGCTGGGTGACTTGCAGATCCCGCTAATTGAATTTTATCAGTTTCTAGATCCCATATTTCTTCCTGGTGGTGGCGGATCTCTATCCAGTGTGTTGTGTTAGAGGGACTGTTTCCCATAGGACAGCCTCTTTACCCAAGTCTTGGCTGTAATTTGGAACTGAGTGTCAATGCCTACACACCTAAAAAAAAATGAGTTTAAGAGTTGTATACTTAGGCCTTTTCTACTTTTCCATAAATTTCTTCGTTGCTGCTTTCATTTTTCTTCACGTTTTACCCAACATCATGGAGAATTACTGCTGCTCACCCCGATGTCTTACTCTACTTAATGACCATCCACGCTCTCCCTGAGACACGAGAAGAAGAACACGAACCAGAACTGTCAGGTTCTCAAGGTTCTCAGTTTTGGGAGTAAGATGGTACCGGTGCATTTCTCTATGCGCTGTGCTGGAGGCAGGGACACCTTATCTTTGCTTCTCAGGAAATTTGCATGGCACATGGTCGTTATTTTGCAGATAGATGGTATGCAGAACTGCACCTAAACTGCAGAAGGCAAACCTGAGCTTTCTTTCCTGGCTATGCCACCCTGTTCAAGGTTTGCAACCTGTGAGATCCTCAAGCTTCCCATTATAAATAAGAATAATGACTTCTGCCACTTCAAAATGATGGTGGAAACACATCGTGAGATGCATGTAATTCTCCTCACACAGTGCCCAGTGCATAGGAAACAAGAGCAAGCAGTTATGGCTGGCTTAAGCAATGGACCTAAAGGTTTCAATGTGTGCTCTCCCCTCTTATATTTTTCAGAAGTTTCTGCTGTTTTTGAGGCTGGCACGTCAGTTACTTACATGTTTCAAGAACCCTATCCTGTGACCAAGAATATAAGCCTCTCATCTTCAGCTATTTACACAGATTCAGCTCCATCCAAGGAAAGCATTGCATTTAGCTTTGTGACAGCCCAAGCACCCAGTCTTTTGCTCTTTGTCAATTCTTCCTCTCAGAACTTCCTGGCTGTTCTGCTCTGCAAGAATGGTGAGTGTGATGTCATGATGCCCAGTGGCGTCTCAGCCTGGGCTGGAGGGACAGGTGCGTGCACTCCAGAACTCTGCATAATTTCAACCTCAAGTTGGGCCCACCTGGGCAGCTTATTTTCAGACTTCCAGCCAAACCCTTGACTATACTTTACCTTTATGAGTTGCCATTGATCTTCAGGGCCAGTGTCAATTCACTGCCGAAGTCTCAAATGCATTGACTTTAATTTGCCTCAACTGGATAGCAGTAATTCTTTATTATTTATTCTGTGCCGGAATTCGTTAAGTGCAAAGGAGAAGATCATAAGCATATCTGAATTTCAGAAGGACACTTGCCACATATATTTTTCCTGCAGCCTTCTTTACGAAGGCGGTTAAAACAATAAGCATGCATGCAGGCTGCATTAATAGAAGGTGATTTTCCAGGTCTTAGAGAAAAATAGTTAATATTTGAGTCATAACTGCAAAGAATAGGTGGCTTGCTTCTGAGAATCAGATTTCTTTCTTTTTTTTTTTTTCAGGCTGATTTGTTTTAATATAATGACAAACTGTGGCATTTGCTATTTTGAAACAGAAAGATTTTGGGCATTTTATTTGATAAAACTATAATATTGTTGTTCTATAAACCAAAATGTTATCACTTCCTTTCTTTTCTGCCTGAACAGTGGTGGGGCCTAACAGAAAGGAATCCTGGAGTGTGCCCCATACACAGCGTCCTCTCCAGGCCCAATGAGGAAACTCTAAATTATTATCTTGCTTTATTTCTTCGTGGGTTTATTCCTCTTCGATTCATCTTGCTTTCCAGATATTTACAACATCAAAAGCCATGAATGATGTATGGGACTAAAGAAATGATGAAATACTGAATCAGGCCTGAAGTGCTATATTAAAAATGATGGGCCGCATGATGTAACAGGTGTCCTTCTTTCTAAGAGAAAAATAGAAGGGAAGGAAAAAGGAGAAAAATAGAGACTAGGATAACAGTGGCTCATTCCAAGCCCATCTGGACTTGAAGAACCCACAAGAGTGAGGGGAAAACATTATGGCTCATTAGATCTGTTTACCAATAGCCTTTAATGTAATTATGATTAGGACCCTTCTATAAACATGGCAGGTCTTAGACTCTGCCCATCAGCGCTTTGTGAGAGTGATAAGGCTGATTGAGGACACTGAGACGTGGAGAAGTTCAGCAGGTGGATGTGCCAGTGAGGCAATCTATGGCACAGCAAGGACCAGAATCTAGGTTTTCCAATAGTCAGCCCAGCAATCTTCTTTCTAAACGAGATCATCCTCTGATGATGTCATTGGACCATAGTAATATGGTTGGCTACAGAGCACTAATGTGCAAGATTTTTTCCAAAGCATCTTTTGGGTATAGTTCCATAGGCACAATTGTACCTGTCAGGCCACTCCTTGGGAAATACAGCTGCCATGAAGACAGACAGTGCATAATGAATATAATTGTATCAAATTGCACACACACATACACATGCACATAAAACTCTATGCTGAGCACTATTTTAATTAATCCGCACAGCATTTACTTCTCATTATGACCCTGTTTGATTGGTGTAATTTTTATCGTTGTAGAAACTGAGGCACTTCCAAATCTCACAGCCAGTAAGAAGCAGGGCTGGATTCACCCTCCCTTCTTCTGTCTGGTGGCATATTCTGTATTCTAAACCACAAGGACTAAACTAAGAGTGTTTTTAAAATGCACAATGTCTTAAATAATGCGAATCTATTCAATTGAGGAGGCATTCTTAAATTCTGCCCTGCCTGTGTCTTCTTACTTCCTGAACTCTTACCCTATCAAAAGCTGCCGGATCCCATAGGCATCTGCATGCTTTAAAACCCTGGCTACAGGCCGGGCGCGGTGGCTCAAGCCTGTAATCCCAGCACTTTGGGAGGCCAAGGCGGGTGGATCACTAGGTCAAGAGATCGAGACCATCCTGGTCAACACGGTGAAACCCCGTCTCTACTAAAAATACAAAAAATTAGCAGGGCATGGTGGTGCATGCCTGTAATCCCAGCTACTCAGGAGGCTGAGGCAGGAGAATTGCGTGAACCCAGGAAGCGGAGGTTGCGGTGAGCCGAGATCAAGCCATTGCACTCCAGCCTGGGTAACAAGAGTGAAACTCCATCTCAAAAAAAAAAAAAAAAAAAAAAAACCCTGGCTACATGCAGGAATGAAGAAGGTACCTGTGCCTTGCAAGATTTTTTTAAACTTAGGCCTGAGGGCATGTGCGAAAGTTCAAGTATGAGTCCTGAGCCAGATATGAGTGACCATGGCCCATGGCACAGCCCTCAGGAGGTCCTGAGAACATGTGCGCAAGGTGGTCAGGGTACAGCTTGCTTTTATATATTTTTGGTTTTATATATTTTAGTTATCTCAGACTAACTCATTGGAGATGGGTGTCCAGACCACTGTTAGTAAGAGAGCACCCCCCCACTCCAGCTCAGACTGCCCCTACCCCACCTTGCTCCAGAGGACCCACTAGCAGTAGGTGGCAGGAAAGATGCCATGCCCTGATTTAAAACCCTGGGCATCTCTTGCCATCTCCTTATACTGCAGAGATACAGCTAAGATAGGTGCTCAATCATTCACTTCTTCATTAACTCTCTGGGTAATTACCAGTCAAACTGCACAGTACCGGGAACTGTGAAGATAAGCAAAGAGAAGCAGGGCCAAGTGCTGTCTAAAGATGATAAGGAACGCGGAACTAAAAAACTGCCTTCAACTTTTTGAAAGGCAATCTAGATAGCGGAAGGAGTCGTGTTACCCAGATTTCTAAAGCAACCTAACTACAGGGGAGATTTTGACTAAATTTTAAGATGAACCTTCTAGAAATTCAGGGATTATAACAGTGGAATAAAATACCTTGAGTGGCAGTGAATTCCTCACCAGTGGAGGTCCTCAAATAATCATAATGCATGACTATTTGTTGGAGACACCATAATAACTATCCCAGCAATGGGTGCAGGGACACAAATAACAACCTCTCAGTTTCTTCCCAAATCTTAGATTTTGCGATTCTTTATTCCCTCCTTGTGTCGTCTTACATTTATATTTCTTTCAGTTAAGGCTTCATTTGCAGACTTTGAAATGCTGCTTTGAGGAATAAAGAATCGATATTCTTACAGCTTGTTCCCACTATGTTTGTTCTATTAGGCCATTGACCTAATTACTGGGGAATCCTAGGAGGTAGGCGTTGCATTACAAAGAACTGAGAATATTTTAATGTCACTTTGATACACTGTCGTGAAAAAATATATAGCTGTGCAAATACTATTGGAAGTTAAGGATTATTAGAGATTGCAAAAAGATCAGAAAAGCACAGGGTTTACAGGGGAAGGGTATTTATTATCTGTGAGAGTTTTTATGGGAAGATTGATTCAAATCTCCCTGAGAAGAATTAAGAGTCTTCTGTTAGTTCATTTGTCTTAACCTTCCGACTGAAGATACTGTCGGGCATCTGGTGGAAATTATGATGAGACACTGTTGGGCATCTGGTGGAAATTACAGGGAGCCCATTTTGCTTTCTCCAAAAAAAGAAAGTGTCTACATGCAGGCTGTACACAATGGCTCTAATTTCAGCACTCTTGGTTAAGAAGTCAGCAGGTAAAGTAAGGTGGATGAGTTGCACAAACACTACATACAAAGCTCAGCTTGCGAATTAATTTAATCTAGTTGACCAGGCCAGAGGAACCAAATCAATGTGATTCAAAGCCATGCTTCTAAGTTTCTCCCTGGCAGGGGCTTGATTTTCCAGGGTTGGAATTCTTCTTTGCCCTTTATCATTATTCTTGAAATTTCTCCAACCTGAGACTTACTCGGGTTAAGCTGCTGCTATCTTTTCAAATGAAAACACGTTCTTCCTACTAAATAAAAAGAAATGATTTTAATTTCTGGAGTGGAAGAAGGGAGGCAGAAAGAGAGGCATTGTGAGGTCAGAGAGTTCTTAGGAAAGAGAAGGTAGTTTTAGTTCCACAGCCTGGGGCTTTGGCCACAGACAACTTCTCTGAGTCTAGAAAGTTGGAAAATAAGGTGTCTTTAAGAGAGGAAAGAGGTCTAGAAAGGGAGATGAGCTCATTCTAAAGATACACATGACCTTCACATCATTTTATTGTGTGATGGCTTTGCCTTCTCCACAGTAGCAGAGAGTTCTCCTTCAAATTTGCAGCTTAGAAAATATCCATGGAGCACCTACCATGTGGCAGATACTAGCTCATGTGCTGGAGAGACAGAGACAGACAGAAAGGACCCTTCCCTGCCTTTAAGAAATCTAGTCACGGGATAGAAACATACATAAAAACAATCGAATGTCGTAGATGCTAGGTAGAAGTCTGTTCTAGGTAGAGCGAGTTAAAGAAGACCAGTTCTCTCTGGGAGACAAGGTGAGAAAGGCTTCCTAGAGAAGGTGCCGCTTGAGTTGGTCATCAAAGATAAATCAGTGTTCTCCACTAGACATTATATTTTTCATAAAAATAAGATATTTATTTGATTGTTCCCCATTTTCTCCACTTTATTCACATTGCAGTTGAAACCTATATATCTATGTATGTCATGATCAATTTCTGTTTCTATACTTCCATCATCTTCATTGCTGATGGAAATACAAAGACAAATTTAGAATATGCGCTAACTCTAGGGCCATCCATCTATGGTGAAATCCTTTATGTACACAATCTAAATACAGTTCCCAGGTCACCTTCTGGGGTGCCTGTGCAGCTGCCTTCCAGCATCAAATGGTTTGTCTGACTTTGCTTCCTTGATAAAAAGATTGCCTTTTTATCAATCTTCATATGCATTCATAAGATGCACTGTCTGCATTTGTGATTGCAGACACCTTGGAGGGAATAATGATGAACTGTGACACTTTATATTTTGAACACGCTAACCCAAGGGAGGCAAGAAGAAGAAGGAAGCCAGGGAGGGAGCATTTTCAAAGCACAAAACTCTGCAGTGGCTACCCAGGGCTGCGTTGACCTTAGAACACCCCTGCCATTACTGCTATCTTACGGAATCCCTTCCAAGTGTAATGCTGCCTCCAGACAGCCCCTCCGTGACACCAGCACCTGCTGGAGTTCCTCAGAGAAGCAAGGCTCCTGATAAACAGAAGGAGAAAAGCAAGCCTTGGAAGGATTATTTTGGCAGCCTTACTAAGCCCTGATCACTTCAGTCTCTGGGCTTGTGTCAAGCAACACTTTGCTGCTTTTAAATTTAAAATTCCCTATAGTCCTTTTCTATCTCCCAGACTTTGTTTTAGTTGTTTCATTGCCTGCATTTCTGGGCTTTCCAACAATCTCTTGTAGGTTCGTCATCTATTTCACAGTAATGTGGTTATGACACCCTATGACCTCCAGAGGGCGACAAAGAGTCCTCCGCCTTATTCTCTTCTAGGGTAGGGCAATGGATGGTAAGGGCAGGACCGAGGGCACTTCCATTGTCACAGGGGCAGACTAGGGTGCCAATGGTGGATCCGACTGGAGAAACAGTGGCACGCCGAGCAGCACTGGATCGGGGTAATCTTTCTTGTTTCTCTCCTCTTTGTTGTTGTTTATACTTTATTTTGTGGTATGCTCCTAAGTCCCAAGAAGATTGCTATGAACTGAGTTGTAAAGCAACCCCTTCCCAAAATCCATGTATTGAAGCCCTGAGCTTCAGTGTGGCTGTATTTGGAGTAAGAGGGTGATTCGGTTAAACGGAATCATAAGATCAGAGCCCTAATCCGACAGGATTAGTGTCCTTAAAGCAGAAGACACTAGAGGACCCCATCTCCCGCTCTCTCTTTGAATGCCATGTAAGGACCTGAAGAAGACAGCCATTCACAAGCCAGGCGGAGAGCTTCAGCAGGGGCTAAGTCAGGCAGCACTCATGTTTGTATTTCCCAGCCTCCAGAATTTTGAGAAAAGAAATGATGTTGTTTGAGTCACTCACTCAGTCCATGACATTTTGTTATAGCCAACTGAGCGGACAAAGGTCGAATGAGATGATGCAAGTAACTATTCCGTGTAGACTGTAGAGTGTAAAACACATTTTATTTCCTTATTGGTAAAAGTAATAATACGAATGATCTGCATCCTGGGGTTATCAGAGCATGAATGTGAAAGCTAGGATTTAGGGCATTCGGGGTTAACATTTAATACAAAGAAGAAATGAAAATGTGCAGTGCCTAGAGGCAGAACACTTGGGCATGGATGGGACATTACTCTGAAGAAGGAGAAAGATAAGGTACAGGGTGCTCTCTTGAAAACCGGCTGTATCTAGGCACAGGAAACAGATTTCAATATACAGAAGCAAGAAAATGAAACCTTTTAAGAATGACTTTCTCAAATGCTCCCTGACACAGACCTTCAGGGAACTTCTCTGATGTTTCTAAAATAAAGAGAGAGAGGGGTCTCTCTGTCTCTCTCTCTCTCTCTCTCTCTCTCTCTGTGTGTGTGTGTGTGTGTGTGTGTGTGTGTGTGTGTGTGTGTAGGGAGAGAGCTATAATAACTAGAGAACAGAGCTATGTGCAGGCCGAGCTAACAAAGACTTCTGCCCACTGTGGGGCCAGTCCTGGCACAGGACGTTTGGGGCAACATAGTCAAACACAAGGAAACTCCCTACCTAAACTCCAACCACTCTGGCTGTGGAGCTAGCTGGACAGCGTGGACTAGCGTCAAAGAAAATCGAAATACAGACAATGGCAGCTTCTAATCAGTCCTTTAACTCCCTCCGCTCCTATGGAAATAAAGCCAATAAAAATGTCAAAATACAATCAACTCTACAAACGTCTGTTTAATATCTACTGTCTCAGTTTGCAAGCGCTGCCAAAACAAAATACCACAGGCTGATTGAAATAAACAACAAAAAAATTATTTTCTAACAGTTCTGGAGACTGGAAGTCGCAGTTCAAGGTACTGACAGGGTTGGCATGTGGTCAGGACCCTGCCCTTGTCTTGGCCACCTTTTCTTGTGTTCTCACATGGCCTTTCCTTGTGCATGAGGAGAAAGGAAAAGAGAGAGAGGGAGGGACTTTGCTGGTATCTCTTCTTATAAGGACACTCATCCTATAGGATCAGAGCCCCACCCTTATGACCTCATTTACCCCGATTTACATCCTTAGAGAACTCCTTTTCAAATACAGCCACACTAGAGTTAGTCTTCAACACATGAACCTTGTGGAGACACAAATATTTATTTTATAGTACCTACCACATGCCAGATCCTGTTCTATGTGCTCATAGTAGAAAAATGAATATGATGCAGATGGCTTCAGAAAGATTCTTGGGGTTAAGATTAATACACAATTCATCTTTGAAATGTCAGCGTGAGGCAGAGTACCTCAGCACATAGTTCACCTCTGAGTATTCTTGGATTTAATTCATGTAGTTTCAATCTAGTAGGAGAAGTTCCATATACAGTGAGAGGGGAAATGCCCTATAGAATCCACGGGAAGATGTTATAGGATCACATTGGGGTCATATTGGGGAGAGGGGGCAGCTCTTCTGGGTACATTTCAAAAGTCTTCTAGTATAAAGGCAGGAATATACATTGCATTAATTGAGTTCTTAAGCGTATTGAGATTCTGCCCTGACACCTGTAATGTGCGTGTGGGAGGCAGGGTTGTTTGGGGAGCGGGTCTCTGTGGAGCTGGAATTCCGCGGCTCTACGCTGTCAGGGCCTCTGGGTCGTCTCACTTTGTACTTTTTCGGTTTAAACAACTCTGCAGAAATTTTCCACGCACTGAGCAACTCTTTGTTTTTTCAGCAAGCCTGGCTGCTTACAGCTGTACCGTGAGAATCAGGATAATTATTATTTGCCCTTATGATGCTTCCTTGTTTGTAGAAAGAAAAAAGGAGTGCCCAAGGTGCCTTGGTTCTTCATCTGTAAATGTGGGATAATTGTGTGGTCAAGGGTCTCGCAGCGGTGTGGCGGGGGACTAATGAGATCCTGTCTGTAAAGGGCTTGGGGAAACTCACTTGAAAGATATGGCATAAATACAAGAAGGGTTATTGCAAAACAGACCAAAGAACAGGCTGGTTACTGAACGGCCTTTATTGAAGAATTTTTTTTTTTTTTTAAACCAGGGGTAGAGAAAATGGGGGACTCAATGTTTAGCTTTTAGACTGGAACTCTAATTAGAGGTTTAAGGATTAAGAAAATAGTTGGAGTCAGTGTGAAGAAAGCTTTTCTCCAAGAAAAGACCTGTTTTTATTCCTCTTAGAGCACTTGACCTGTAAATACTTACATCTTGAGATGTGAAACAAATTCAGTGAAAGGCCTGAGCTCAGGGTTTATTCAGTTCTCTGTGCAGTTAATTACCTTTTGTCCAGCAAGGAGGCCTTGAATTATCATTTCCCCTAATTCAAAGCTATTGAAGATATGTCTTCACTTTAATAAGTAGCTTGACCTCCCGATGTTAAGAAATGAGGGCTCTGGCAGTTGGATGCCCTGTTCTAAAGCTGCAGTGGAGAGATGGGTGGAGGGGGGTAGTTTCCAGCCTTAAGAATCCAGTTAAATTCCTGCCACCAGCCATATGTCACTGCCTTTGATCTTCCAGCTAGAAAATGGTTCCTAGCAGCTAATACCTATCAAATGCCGAGTATGCAGCAAGACATGCTTTTCGTAGCTGTATACATTAATTCATCTCATTCTTACACAGTGACTATGGAGTCAGTACTAGTATTTCTGTATTTCATAGACAAATAAATTTTGGCATAGAAAAGTTAAATGACTTATCCAAGAAGACACAGCAAGGAATCAGTGGGGCTCAAATCAAAGCCCATTACTTTTACTTTTTCACTTGTAAACTCTTCTGCTCTGTTCTCTAACTTTTCATGGTACTGTATGTACTTCTTTCAAGGAGCCTGCCGTTTGTTTCTGGGGTCTTGCTCGAGCCCCCATGTAGGTTGTATTCTCTGTCTGGGAATGCCACCTTCACTTCCTGGGCACCCCACGACCATGATGTCTTGCTTGTAGATCTTCATTCAAGAGAGGGGCCAGGCAGAAGGCAGAAATAATGGGGTAATATATCAGGAGTGCCAAAACCTCACTGGGAGATTTAGAAACACAAAACCAATGAAGAAGCTTGCCAGATACCTCCTGATATTTAGCAAACTGTACTTTGATGCACAAGGAAGCACACAGGACTAAAAAGTCAAGAAAAAATACCATGCGTTTATTGGCATCAATTTCTGTAATGCACATTTCAGGATGCAGCAAGAACCCCCAGTTCTGAGACTCACCAGCCAAATTCCACAGCCGCTGTCAACTGAAACTCTGTAGTGGAATAGCATACGGGGGAGTGCTACTTTCTCAGAACAGGTGATTTTAAAATATTAATAGGGCTCCACAGGATTTTTTATTTTTGGTCAGAAAAATTACCTGTAATAAGTGCATGTTCTGATTTAAACATGGGGAATGAATGTGCAAATGTATTATCTCTCCCTTCTTAAATTCCTTCAAAATTACATAAAGCAGGCTGGGTGCGGTGGCTTATGCTTGTAACCTCGGCATTTTGGGAGGCTGAAGTCAGGAGTTCGAGACCAGCCTGGCCAACATGGTGAAGCCCTGTCTCTACTCAAAATACAAGAATTAGCTAGACATGGTGGCACACACCTGTAGTTCCAGCAGGAGAATCGCTTGAACCTGGGAGGTGGAGATTGCTGTGAGCCAAGGCTGCACCACTGCACTCCAGCCTGGGTGACAGAGCAAGACTCGGCCTCAAAAAAAAAAAAAGACAAAAAACAATTAAATAATTTTTACAAGTAGGAATTTAGAAGGACAAAACGGAAGAGAGTTTAGTATGGTGAAAAATAGGAATACAGTGTGAGAAATTGGAGAGCAGATGAAGGAGAAAGGCTGCCTCTGTCCCGGTGTTTGCTGAACAGTTTTCTAGTTCAGGCAAATAAGCAAGCTCCTTTTCACTGTCATCCCAGGCTTATTCTTTAGCATGTAGAAGTTGAGCCAAAGACTGTCCAAAGCTGAGGGCAAGCTGAAGATGCTGGGCTAAATATGGAAATAAAGGACTATGTGCCCACTGGGGTATGGGATCCGCAGACTTATTTTTTGCTCTGTTCCCAGAGCTCTTATGGTGAGGCTTCTTTTTTCTCTATTCAGGAAATAAGAGTCCTTGACCATGGAAGAAACTAAACAGCCCCATGAAAAATATATGTGATAACTAGAATTGTAGAAATGTCCCCTCACTGAAAAAAAAAAAAAAAAAAAAAAAAAAAAAAAGATTTACCCATAGGATCACCAGACAGCAAAGACCACCTACTGCCTGAGCAGCTCCTGCACTTGGGACCTTCAGTCCCATTTGTAGTGCCTCAGCCGTAACTGTGAACAAATAACCAAGACCATTCAGTACTTTCACCAGTCCTCCAAGACAAAAGATGACAAAAAAAAAAGTAAACAAATAAACAAAGATAATGGAGAAAACAAGGGTGATGCAAGAGACACAAGAAACATTAATGCGATTAAAGTTAACATCTAATGTTAGATATCATTAACATAGTATCTTCAGCTAGGTAAGATAATACATAAATCTGTGAAACAAGAATATAATCTTTATTTATTTATTTATTTTTAAGAAATGGAGTATCTCTGTCTCACCCAGGCTAGAGTGCAATGGTGCAATCATAGCTCACTGCAGCCTCAAACTCCTGGACCCAAGGGGATCCTTCTGCCTCAATCTTCTGTGTATTTGGGAATATAAGTGCAAGCAACTGGGCCTGGCTGGGGACATGATCTTTAAAATAAAACAGGCAAACAATGAGAAAGAACTTTTGGAAATGTGATAGATTTGTTAAAATACCTAGAAAGGTAGAAAATAAAATTTGAGAAACCTCCCAGCAAGTTGAATAAAAATACAAACTGTGGGCAATCAAAAACAAAGAAGAAAATCAGAGGGTCAGAATATAATATCCAATACCCAATGGTATTTACAGAAAGAGAGAATACATGTGAAGGAGGTTTTAGCAAAGATATAACTGAAAATATTTTATAGCATAAAACTGATGCAAAAGCTTTTTCTCTTACCCAGCACAGTGCGTAGAAAATGACATACCAAACGCAAAGACAAAATCCTAAATCTCCTAAAGATAGATGAATCAGGAGTCAGACAAGCATGGAACTTCTCAACAAAAACACTGGACATGTGCAGATATTGGGAAAACATCACAATTCTAAAGGGGAAATGGTTTACAAACTGGAATTCTATGTTTAGTCAAATTATCAGTCGTGTGTAATGTTATTATTGACGACTTCCTAAATGTCTTTCCTGGGACTCTACTTGATATGAATGCATTCCTTATCTGATATTGCATCAAAACTACCACTAAATTTAGCACGTTAACACAGCACACATTTATGACCTTACATAGTTCTGGGAGAGGTCAGGAATCTCAGCATGATTTAACTGGATGATTCCAGCTTTTGGTGTCTTCTGGGTCAAACTGTTGTCCTGGGCGAAGAGCTGGATAATCTGCTTCCAAACTCCCTCCTGTGGCTGTTGACAGGAGCTTTCAGGTTCTTGACATGCTGGATTTTTAATGGAGCTGCTTGAACAGTGTGTCATTTGGCTTCCCCAGAGACAGTAGAGGACAGGGGACAAGGGTATGGAGGGGGGACACAAGAGGACAGTTAAAACAGAAATCAAAGTCTTTTAGAACCTAAACTTGAGAAGGGACACCTGGTGCAACCTGGGAGAGAATTACACAAGGGTGTGAATACCAGGAGGCAGGGATTATTGGATGCTATCGTGAAGCTGCCTGCCACAACATGCTTCACCCAATTAAAGAAGTACATAAAAAAGAAAGATACGAGGCCCAGGAAACAGAGAAGCCACCACAGAACAGGCCAGGTATTTTGGGATAGCAGCTATGCAGAAGCCACAGAGAACACCCAGTCTAGGTCAATGGCTCTCAGCTGGGCATGACTTTTGCCCTCCCAGGGGACATTTAGCAATATACAGAGACATTTTTTATTGTCAAGATGGGACTGCTATGGGTATGCAGTGAGTAGGAGCCAGGGATGCTGCAACACATCTGTAAAACCAGGATAGCTCCCATGACAAATAATTATTTGGCCCAGAATGTTAAGAATTTTAAAGTTGGCCAAATGGGGTGGCTCAAGTCTGTAATCCCAGCACTTTGGGAGGCCAAGGCAGGCGAATCACAAGGTCAGGAGTTCGAGACCACTCTGGTCAACATAGTGAAACCACATCTCTACTAAAAATAGAAAAAATTAGCCGAGTGTAGTGGTGTGCACCTGTACTCCCAGCTACTTGGGAGGCTGAGGCAGGAGAATTGTGTGGACCTGGGAGGTGGAGGTTGCAGTGAGCCAAGATCACACCATTTCATTCCAGCCCAGGTGACAGTGTGAGACTACATCTCAAAAAAAAAAAAAAAAAAAAGAATTTTAAAGTTGAGGAAACCAAGTCTTTTGGTCTAGAATGAGACACAAGGAGAAGGAGAAAGAGCATTTGGAAGGAGGATCCTGGAAAAAGTATGCAAGTGACAAATACCAGCTTTATCACCTGCATACATAGATCAGACAAACAATAAAAACTTTGAAAACCAACCTAACCAAAATGGTGACAGGCTGATACAGAAAGCATGAGAGAGACTCTTACGTGATTGGGTCTCAGAAAGGCAGTTCCTCATTTACCAATGTAGGAAAGCAAAAGATTATATCTAAAATGGATAAATCAAGAAATAACAACACATTTAGTAAACTAGAGTTAAAAATAGCAAGAAGAGTAATAGAATTAAAAGTAACTATGTGAGGAGGAAGGCCAGAGGGTGAGGCAATAGTTGCTCTCTTATGTTGAGTTTTTCTGTACTATTTGAATTTTAAATGTATTACTTTGATAAAAAGAATTAAGTGCTTGAAGTAAATCTATTGTTAGGGTATAAAGAAAGTGGTTTACATTTTCATTAAAAGAAAATTAGTTTTTTTTCTCTACCAATAAATATGTGTAAATAACTAAAGGATATTGGCTGAAGACACATGGGATGACTGTGTGAACAGCTGCACACGCGCTCACTTTTGATGTTTTCGGTTAATGTAGTTCTTCAACAAGTGAATGAAGGAATGAATGGAAGAATGCATGATGAAATTATTTAATTGAAAACAAGCCAGGTGCAGTGGCTCGCGCCTGTAATCCCATCATTTTGGGAAGCCAGAGCGGGTGGATCACCCGAGATCAGGAGTTTGAGACCAACCTGGCCAACGTGGTGAAACCCTGTCTACACTAAATGCACAACAAATTAGCTGGGCATGGTGATGCATGCCCATAATCCAAGCTACTCAGGAGGCTGAGGCATGAGAATCGCTTGAACCCAGAAGGTGGAGGTTACAGTGAGCCGAGATTGCACCACTGCACCCCAGCCTGGGCAACAAGTGCAAAATTCCCTCTGAAAAAAAAAATTAAAAAAAAATATGTATATCAAGTGATTCTACATTTTTTAATGGTTAAGCATATTTTCTTTAAATAGTTCATGCTAAAGCTAATAAGAAACTCCTCATTGCCAGATCTAGTTCAGACCTTAATCTCTCTCTTTATTTTAGAAACATCAGAGAAGTTCCCTGAAGGTCTGTGTCAGGGAGCATTTGAGAAAGTCATTCTTAAAAGGTTTCATTTTCTTNAAAAAAAAAAAAAATTCTTCAATAAAGGCCGTTCAGTAACCAGCCTGTTCTTTGGTCTGTTTTGCAATAACCCTTCTTGTATTTATGCCATATCTTTCAAGTGAGTTTCCCCAAGCCCTTTACAGACAGGATCTCATTAGTCCCCCGCCACACCGCTGCGAGACCCTTGACCACACAATTATCCCACATTTACAGATGAAGAACCAAGGCACCTTGGGCACTCCTTTTTTCTTTCTACAAACAAGGAAGCATCATAAGGGCAAATAATAATTATCCTGATTCTCACGGTACAGCTGTAAGCAGCCAGGCTTGCTGAAAAAACAAAGAGTTGCTCAGTGCGTGGAAAATTTCTGCAGAGTTGTTTAAACCGAAAAAGTACAAAGTGAGACGACCCAGAGGCCCTGACAGCGTAGAGCCGCGGAATTCCAGCTCCACAGAGACCCGCTCCCCAAACAACCCTGCCTCCCACACGCACATTACAGGTGTCAGGGCAGAATCTCAATACGCTTAAGAACTCAATTAATGCAATGTATATTCCTGCCTTTATACTAGAAGACTTTTGAAATGTACCCAGAAGAGCTGCCCCCTCTCCCCAATATGACCCCAATGTGATCCTATAACATCTTCCCGTGGATTCTATAGGGCATTTCCCCTCTCACTGTATATGGAACTTCTCCTACTAGATTGAAACTACATGAATTAAATCCAAGAATACTCAGAGGTGAACTATGTGCTGAGGTACTCTGCCTCACGCTGACATTTCAAAGATGAATTGTGTATTAATCTTAACCCCAAGAATCTTTCTGAAGCCATCTGCATCATATTCATTTTTCTACTATGAGCACATAGAACAGGATCTGGCATGTGGTAGGTACTATAAAATAAATATTTGTGTCTCCACAAGGTTCATGTGTTGAAGACTAACTCTAGTGTGGCTGTATTTGAAAAGGAGTTCTCTAAGGATGTAAATCGGGGTAAATGAGGTCATAAGGGTGGGGCTCTGATCCTATAGGATGAGTGTCCTTATAAGAAGAGATACCAGCAAAGTCCCTCCCTCTCTCTCTTTTCCTTTCTCCTCATGCACAAGGAAAGGCCATGTGAGAACACAAGAAAAGGTGGCCAAGACAAGGGCAGGGTCCTGACCACATGCCAACCCTGTCAGTACCTTGAACTGCGACTTCCAGTCTCCAGAACTGTTAGAAAATAATTTTTTTGTTGTTTATTTCAATCAGCCTGTGGTATTTTGTTTTGGCAGCGCTTGCAAACTGAGACAGTAGATATTAAACAGACGTTTGTAGAGTTGATTGTATTTTGACATTTTTATTGGCTTTATTTCCATAGGAGCGGAGGGAGTTAAAGGACTGATTAGAAGCTGCCATTGTCTGTATTTCGATTTTCTTTGACGCTAGTCCACGCTGTCCAGCTAGCTCCACAGCCAGAGTGGTTGGAGTTTAGGTAGGGAGTTTCCTTGTGTTTGACTATGTTGCCCCAAACGTCCTGTGCCAGGACTGGCCCCACAGTGGGCAGAAGTCTTTGTTAGCTCGGCCTGCACATAGCTCTGTTCTCTAGTTATTATAGCTCTCTCCCTACACACACACACACACACACACACACACACACACACACACACAGAGAGAGAGAGAGAGAGAGAGAGAGAGACAGAGAGACCCCTCTCTCTCTTTATTTTAGAAACATCAGAGAAGTTCCCTGAAGGTCTGTGTCAGGGAGCATTTGAGAAAGTCATTCTTAAAAGGTTTCATTTTCTTGCTTCTGTATATTGAAATCTGTTTCCCGTGCCTAGATACAGCTGGTTTTCAAGAGGGCACCCTGTACCTTATCTTTCTCCTTCTTCAGGGTAATGTCCCATCCATGCCCAAGTGTTCTGCCTCTAGGCACTGCACATTTTCATTTCTTCGTTGTATTAAATGTTAACCCCGAATGCCCTAAATCCTAGCTTTCACATTCATGCTCTGATAACCCCAGGATGCAGATCATTCGTATTATTATTCATATTACTACAGGCCTTAATCTTCATGAACTACCTAGAACACACATATGTAAACCAAAAATAAAATTGGAAGTCCCCTGATACCCCCCATAAACCATCTGATTGGAATTCCTCCTCTAGGGCAGGACACTCCAAAGTTAACTTTAAAGACTGGTCCTGTCCATGACAGGGAAGCGTGGGATGGGGGCCGAACATACCTCATTATACACTCCCCGCTTTTGGGATTCAGGAAAGCCAACTAGCATTTGACATCGACCTTAAATCTTCTAAGAAATAATTATAATCCATTCACTCTGAAGTGAGCTACCTGGAGGCTTTATCCGCATGATAAAACTTTGGTTTCCACAACCCCTTATAACTCAGACATTCTGTTCTATTAATCTTAACACTTTCAACCAATCAGAAAAATTTTGGATCTACCTGTAGCTTAGAAGTCCCAGCTTCGAGTTGTCTTGCCTTTCCGGACCAAACCAATGGTTACCTTAAATGTATTTGATTGATGTCTCATAATGTATAAAACCAAGTTGCACCCCAATCACATGTTCTCAGGATCTCCTGAGGGCTGTGTCATGAGCATGATTACTCATATTCCACTCAGAATAAATCTCCTCAAATATTTTGCAGGGTTTGACTTTTCGTTGACAGATGCCCTAACAAGAGTGTTGGAGTGCTGTTGACCACCTCCCAGTCTTCTGGATGAAGATGAACACCTTGTCCTGAACCTACCCGTTAAATGTTGACTTTTTCTGTGTGTTAGCTCTTTTTGTTGTTGTTTGTTTGTTTTTGAAGTAAAAGGTGTACCTTTCTGAGCTATGTCATCTGTTCCCATTCGCATGACTTCATCTGGTTATTGTATGCTGATAAACCCAAATCTATATGCTTAGCTTGGGTGGATCTATTTGGCCTTAAAATAATTGTGCCAATTATCTACAGGGGCAAATTTGCATGGCTGTCTCTTGAAACTCAAGGCCTCTTGAAACTCACCACATCCCAAAATGAACTCAATCTCTACCTCAACACCTCCCCACTGCTTCAACTCCTGCTGCTTCTTGAATTTTTCCATTTTCAGAGAAGCCTACATGTCAGAAACAGGTATTACTCTTCTTTTCCTCTTTCTCACCCCTCTGGAGTCCTTGAATCACCACACTTTACTGAATACACTTATATTGCATATAGCATAGCTGCTTTCAAAGTCTCTTCAAATCTATTTAATTCTTTATACTCCCACTTGTGCTATCTGTGTTCTGGCCACCCTAATCTTGGAATTAGATTACGGCCACAGAGTTCAAATACTTCTTCCAACCTATAGATCTGTACCCTTTAATTCATTTTCCATTCTTACCAGGGTGATCTTTTAAAATTCAAATATATTCATGTCACTTATTTTTCGACAGCTTCCCACTGCGCGCAGGCTCATCTCTAAACTCTCCTCAGTCCCAGGCTCTTGCTATCCTCTGAAGTTTCCATTTTTCCTTTTTTGGATTCTCACACCCCACTATACTCTGTATCTATATTAAATTATGATCAAACGATTGAATCCCTCATGTTCCGTCCTTCCTGTAGGTCTTTGCACATTCTCTTACCTTTGTTTGACTCCCCTTTTTTTCCTGCCTTCATTCCCTCTTTGCTGGGAAATTCTAATTGCTCCAAGTTTTGATTCAATGGCGCTTTCTCTGGGAAGCTTTTCTGGTCCCCTCCCAAATACTTCACTAAGTGCCCTTCAAATGAGCTTTCTGCAGCAGTCTATTACAGAAATTGTCACAATCACTGTTCACTTGCATCCACTGCTATGGTCTGAATTTCAGGACTCAGAACCCCTGGCCTAGCACAATATGGCCCAGTGTCTACAGGTGATAAATATTACATCTTTGTGGGCAACTTTTCTTAGAGAAATTGCTTAACAGCTTCTTTTAAAAATAGGGCATGTCTCTTCAAGCAAAAGACCCTTTTTACAAGCATATACTAATGATTCATCTTTAAAAGTGTTCACTGTCATATCTTTGTTGTGCACTAAAGCACACTGAAGAAAGAAAAAGAAGAAATTAAATTCGCTAACAATCTTGCTTAGAAGCACAGAAATAAAAGGAGAATAAAACTTCAAAAAGTTGCAGATAATGAAAATGGATTATGCTCCTCCACTTATTTCTAATTTTGATAGATATTTTTCTTCTCAAAGTATAATATGAGTCTGAGGAAAAAATATCTTAAGAGAGAGGCAATTTAAAGCAGGTAAAATATTGGATTTAAGAAAAAAGATAGGGAATAAATGTGACCAAGTCATAGGCCCCAAAATGCTGATACTGTTGATTTTTAGGTGTTTGAATTGCCCACTTTAGATGTGGCCTCTAAAAAGACAGATGAGACTAGAGATGAAGTGCCTGATAGTTGAAATGAAAGCACAACAATGGAAATCAAAGCAACAGCACATGTAATTCCCCTCCGAAGGTCCTGATTTCCAGCTCTCCGTAGCAGTAACTAAGTAAGCCTGGGTGTCCGGCAACACAGGCCATTGATGTTTGTCAGGCTTTTCAATAAACTGGCAATGAAAGACTAAATCCGTGCAAGGTGGGAGATAAATTACCACACAGCCAAAGGTACTGGAGGAAAAAGCACTGGTTTCGTAGCTGAAATATTTTTTGATAAAGTAATAATCTTCGGTAATCTCTCTCCAGCTTTAAATAACAGCTGGTCTTTGTGCCGGCAGTTTAATTTTGTTGGCTGCCCTTGTCTTACAAATATATTTAGTGGAGTCTGGAATATCATTTTGTGCTGAAAGCTGAAGGCTTTGCCATGCTGAAGCCCGGCAGAGGCAATAAATCAAGGACAAAGTGAAAAGGAATAGAAATGGGCTATCGGAAACTTATTTCCCCAGAGCGGGCGAGCTTTCTTCTCATGCTAGCAGGTGTATTGCATCAGTCATGTCTTCCTGTTAAGTGCCTATGTTGTAATGATATTGACTTACAACTACATTGCACCCTGGTTGGCATTGCTCCAAAGTGCTTAAGATGCATCTATGGGAAATACATGCTGAAAATAGCGTCATGAAAATATACAACTCCAGTTTTCTCTTCTTTTTTTTTTTTTTTTTTTTTTTTTTTTTTTNTTTTTTTTTTTTTTTTTTTTTTTTTTTTTTTTTTCTTTTCCTCCTCTAAGGTCATTCTTCCCAGGAAATTGTCCTGACATACTCAACTTCAGCTTCTTCCACTAATTTCCTTATTTATGTCTGACCAATTAATAAATGATGTTTTACAGGTAAGGGGCCACTATAAACTTAAAATGATGAAACCAGGACTAATGTTTTTCAAGATCTGTGTTTGCCAAGTTGGTCATTAGTGAGAATGGATCATGGAGAAAGAATTTTTAAATGTTTGTAGGGGTGTTTGTTTTACCGTTAGCAATATAAATGAATAAAATTCACTAGACTAGGAAGGCAGGGAGCTGGGTTCTTATATTAGTTTCCTGTTGTTGGGTAATACTTCTATAAATGTACTGGATTACAAGAGCAAGCATTTTTTATCTGACAGTTTCCTTGGGTCAGGAGTCCAAGCACCATTTGTCTGTGTCCTCTATTCAGGGGCTCACAGGCTACAATCAAGGTATCAGCTGGGATGTGGTCTCATCGGAGGCTCCCTGGGAAATGTTCTGCTTCCAAGCTCTGTTAGATTGTTGGAAGGGCTCAGTTCCTTGTAGTTTTGGTAGTTCCTTGTATTTTCTTTCTGGCTGTCATCCAGGCTCTGCTTCCATATCCTGGGGGCCACCGAAGTTCATTGTGACACTCACTATCAGCCTTGAAGCTTATTATTATTATTATTATTATTATTATTTTTCTTTTGAGAGAGAGACTTGCTCTTGTCTGGAGTGCAATGGTGCAATCTTGGCTCACTGCAACGTCTGGCTCCTGGGTTAAAGAGATTCTCCTGCTTCAGGCTCCCAAGTAGCTGGAATTACAGGAACCTGCCACCATGCCTGGCTATTTTTTGTATTTTTAGTAGAGAAGAGGTTTCACCATGTTGATCAAGCTGATCTCGAACTCCTGACCTCATGCACTCCACCTGAGGCAGCCTCCCAAATTGCTAAAATTACAGGCATGAGCCACTGCGTCTGGCTACAGCTTACTTTTTTAAGCCAGCAAAAGAAAACAAATATACACATGTATGGATGGATTGTTTAATGAAATTACAGGGAGGATATTCTATCACCTTTGCCATGTAATGTAACGTAATCACGCAAATGATATCACATCACTCTTGCTATATTCTATTTGTTTAAGGCAAGTCCCAAGTCTCAACTACACTCAGAAGTTGGGATTTAAGCCGGGAGCGGTGGCTCACACCTGTAATCCCAGCACTTTGGGAGGCCGAGGCGGGTGGATCACGAGGTCAAGAGATCGAGACCATCCTGGTCAACATGGTGAAGCCTCGTCTCTACTAAAAATACAAAAAAAATCAGCTGGGCATGGTGGCGTGTGCCTGTAATCCCAGCTACTCAGGAGGCTGAGGCAGGAGAATTGCCTGAACCCAGGAGGCGGAGGTTGCGGTGAGCCAAGATTGCGCCATTGCACTCCAGCCTGGGTAACAAGAGCGAAACTCCGTCTCAAAAAAAAAAAAAAAAAAGAAGTTGGGGTTTTATGCAGGGTGTAAACATGAGGGCCACCCTAGGGTTTTTCTCCCACATAAAGAGTCCTTCTTGGTCATTAAAAACTAGATACTCATATATTCACTCTAAGCGGCAAGAATGAATGACTTATATTTACACTAAACAAAATTGGTAAATCTCACAAAGTTAATGTTGAAAAAAAACAGCCCTAAGAAAGACACATTCTGTATAAATTTATTTTACATACATTTTTAAAACATGCTAAATTAATCTGTGCTATTAGAATAATGTTAACTTTGGGGGTAGGGATGATAAGGGAATGTGAGGAGATTTATATAGTTCCAGAATGTTCTGTCCCCTGAACTAGATGCATTCCATTTGTAAAAGTATATGGAGCATGGAGGTTTATATTTATGTGCACTTTTCCAGACATAAGAACAATTACTTCTTATACTTCAATAAAAAGTAAAACAACACAACACAATATAAAGCAAAAGCCCTGAATGAACTTAGACTAGATCCTTAATTTCTCTGGCTCTCAGTTTTCTAATCTGTACCATGAGGTTGGCCTTGATGATGTTTAAGTCTATTCTAACAGATTATAGCTAGAGTTGTATAAAATCTTGAGAGGCTATAAAACTCATTGGATGATTCTGAAGAGCTCAGAATCAGTCTTGACCGAAGTGGAGTTCTTACTGGAGGAGAAAATTATTCGGTTACACACCCTTCCATCTACAAATCGTGTGATGGGGAAGTTAAACCCCAATGAACTTTTGTTTTCTTGAGGTCTCATTCAGCTCAATAAATATCTCTAGACCATTAACTTGGCAACTTCTTCAGACCAGGCACCTCTGGTATAACCAGGGTGAAGAGCAGGCAGTGGAGGGAGAATCTGGCCTGGGGGTAGGCAAAAAGGAAGTGCATTGTAGAGAATTTTGAAACAATAATAAAACAGTACAAATGGATCTGTCTTGTGTTACCACCAGGTACCTGACTTTCTAGGCAATGTTAGCCACCAACACATTCTCACACACTGCAGTGGATAGTTTCACCACTGCCCCATGGATTCCCTTGGTAGTCGTGCTAGGAATCATATAAAGCACTGGCCGCAGAAATAGCTAAGGTGTGACACTCTAAGCTGGGAAATGTGACATAGAAGCTAAAGGCTGTGTGCACACCACCTAACACTGCCGTTCACACCAAGACCCTCTTCAAAGCAAGGTCTGGATATTCAGAAACAGATTATATTTTAACCTGACTTGTCCCTCAGCTTCCTTCTCCAAACCCCACTGAGCAATCATGATCCCTGGAAGTATTAGGTAACTGGCTCCCAGAGAAGCTTGCTTGAGGCCACGTGTTCAAGACCAGCCTGGGCAACAAAGAGAGACCCCCCACCCCTTTACAAAAATAAAAATTAAATAAGCTTGGCATGGTGGCGTGTTCCTGTAGGTAGTCACAGCTCCTTTGGAGGCTGAAGTGAGAGGGTCACTTGAGCCCAAGAGTTGGGTGTATGGCTGTAGTTAGCTATAATTGCACTACTGCACTCCATTCTGGGCAACAGTATGAGACCCCGTCTCTGAAAAAAACAAATACCTCTCCAATTTAGTATCTCTTGATCATCCCTGCACCTGTAGAGCTTCAGGACAAATTCTGAATCCAAGCACTGGCTGACCCCCTCACCCCTGCTGACCCCCTCACCCTCCTGCTATCTCCCATCTCCTCCTCCACTTTCTACTCCATCCCCTCCTGCAGCCGCAAGCCTCCTCTCAGGTCTCCTGCCCTCTCCTCTGAGCTGCAGTAGTCTCTTCTCCATAGGGCACCCAGAGCTATCCTTTCACAACATGAGACCAACTGCATTTCTCCTCTTCTCAAACCTGCAATGAAGGAAATTCAGGCTTCTTCCTGAATCTAGTAGACAGCACACAACCTGGCCCCTGAACTTGATCCTAGACTTTTTGCACTGGCTGTCACAGACCCAACTCATCAACCTTCTCATTATTTCTAGAACATGCCCAGCAGGCCATTACACTAACTTTCTCTATCTGTAAACCAATTTAGCTCAGTTTCATGTAGGCCCTTGTAAATGTCACCTTGCCAGAGAGTCTTTCCCTGACCACTGGCTGTCATGGGAGGAACCCAAGGAGTGGAGCTTATAGAGACCATGCCATCTCCTAGTCAGCCCCAAACTTCACTCTCTGCCTTCTATTCTGCTTGGTTTCTTCATCAGCCTGTTATCTGGAATTATATTCTTCATTTATTTGTTTGTTGTCGGTCATCCAAACCTTAACGTAAGCTTTGAAGGGCACAGATGCTGTCCTTTGTAGCAAGGATGGAGTTTAGCACAGGGTAGATACTCACTAAGGCATTCAGTTGACTGAATGACTGAAAGTCTTATTTAGCTTTTACATTAGTCATACTGAGTTTTCACTACCACATAGGGCTCCTATTTCTGTTTGGTAAAATTTTTCCAACAAATAACATGGCAGTATGTGTTGGTTCAACCCCATGACCTGAACTTTTTTGGGAATTTTACCATCTGTCACCAGAATTTTATCAAAGTTTTCTTATTAAAAAATGAGTAAATAACTGGTGATGCTGTTAATGAAGCACCTACATGAAAGCAACATTCAGGCCATTGTGAAATTAACATTATCCTCAAATAATATTTGGTCAGTGGAGCCTGCTGGGCTGTGTTGAAATCATTCAAACACTGAGATGTTTGAATGATTTCATCCCCTAGCTTCAGGGCTGAAATTAAGAGCCAGATTAGACCCCTCAAAGTTAAAGGAAAGAAACAAGAGCAGAAGGCAAAGAAGGTCTAGGAAGCCAGACAACAAAACTGTAAGAAAAAAATAGACATTGAGAAATAGAGAGCCTGGGACACAAGAATGAAAGCAGAGACGGTATCCAGGCCTTCACGTCACATGTCCCTCAGTCTTTCCCTTCAGCTGCAGAGTTACCATGTGTCTCTTTCTTGAAGTTTCTTCCCTCGGTTCCCATGCTTTCCCCATATACGCTCTGCCTTACTTCCTGCCTAGGCATTTTAGCCTCGTTGGTGCGACTGCATATCAACTTAAAGGCCTAAAGCCACACAGCTATATGATTTGCAGAACAACCTGTAAGGGAGAAGATTCTCTCCCTTGTAGAAATGGGCCAGATCTGGACAAAAAATCGAACTTCCATGAGTGTGCATGTTCCTTCTTTCCTTACTCTAGTCTTACTACACACCCAGAGTCAAGTTGTTATCTATTGTAACTCATATTAAGCCTTTAGTCCATTTGTATTTTGTTTCTGAAGAAGGTAGATATGATTTCAAACATTTGAGGCATTTTGAAAGCCTCAGAATATTCTGAGGTTTTATCATTGTAATAATTGGGGATTGAATCCATTTACAGTAAATGTTCCAGTACTACTGGCCCATTTTATCACACATTGGGAGAATGATGGTTTTCCACTCCATAGTGATATCTAAACCACAATTTGATCAGTGGCCAAGAAGAAAGGATCTGCTCTCTCTCTCTCCAGTTACTTTCTAATCCCGCTCCTCAGAGAAGTGAAAAGGAAGGGGGAAAAAACAGTAAAAATGGAGTGAACTTAGGAGAAATAGAAGAAGGAAATGGCACGAAGGAAAGAGGAGGGAGAAAGAGTGCAAAATAGAAGCAACCATTAAGTAGGTACAATCCAAAAAAATCCTATCAGTGGAGTTCTTGAGTTGATGGGATCTTGGTTTCAAATCTTTGTAATCCTCTCTTAAATATGGTAGTCCCTCATATTTATTCAACAAGTCATTATGCGCATTATCTCTTTGGATCTGTATACCATGCCTGTATTAATTTGATTTGCTGTCATAGTTGACAAATCCCAAATCTCAGTAGCTTGTAATAACATTATATGCCACTTACCTTCCCATTATATCCCACTGACTGTGGGTTAGCTTCTGTGATTTTGTTCCATGCAAGTTTTCATTCAAAGCCCTAGGTTGAAGCCATAACTCTATTTAGGACTTTCTATTCTCAAGATAGAAGTATAGAGTGAACAGACCTATAGAAATATGCAGTGGTTCTCACAGTTTGTGCTCACAGGCCCTTTGATAAAGGAAGCTGGAACGTTATTCCCAACATCGCCAGGCAGGGAAACATGCAGTTCCCACAAGGCCTGGCCGGTCTCATGTCCATAAGCCAGGATGTGTAATTACATTTTACAAAAAAAGCAAATATGCATCTGGGAACAGCAATACAAGCTACCTTAATACCAGAGTAAGTTAATGAGTCTTGTGGGCCCACTCTACGTATAGATAAGAAAACAGAAGGACAGAAAACTAAGGAGAAAAGGAGCCTGACCTAGATCTCAGGTTGTCTAATATCCAGATCATCAGTTTGGCCTTTCCATTCTTCTACTCTCCGTCCCCTGCCTGCATTTTCTTTTACACTAAGGTAGCACTGCTCAAACTGCAGCAGGCAGCAGAATGACCTAAAACACTCCTTAAAATGCAGATGACTGGACCCACTTTCAGAATTACTGATTTGTTATGTCTGGCATGGGGCTTTTAAAAAAAGTTTCCTTTGAAACAAGTTCCCAGCTAACGTGGAGGTTGTTGATCCTGGGACCACACTTTGAAAACCACTGTTTTGAGATTCATCTCCAGAGTAAAGTGCAATGTACAACCCTTCCAATTAGCCTTTTTTTCCAAGGCTTTTTGTAGAATAAGTAAATGGTGACGACGATGAATTTGTTCTATAACTTTAACAGCTTCACTCTGGATTTTAGGAGAGGCCCCAGTGGCCGCATAGCAGTAGCTCTCCAAATGTGGTCCCTGGACCCACAATACCAGCATTGGCTGGAAACTTGTTGGAAATGCACATCGTTGGCTCTGCTCCAGAACTACTTACTCCCGATTTCTGGGGATGGGGCCAAGCCCTCTGTGTTTTACACAGTTTTCCAGATGATTCTTATATACACTCAATTTTGAGAAATGTGATTTGGTCCTACAGACATCCCTGTGGCTAGACTGCAACACCATGGTGAGGTCTTTGGGATTTGTTTGCTGCATGCCTGCTGCTTGCTAGAAATGAAAGCTCTCAGGTGCCACTTTACATTTACTGACTGGTCTTCATGTTGTGGGATTTATTCTTGCAGAACATGGTCTCTGTCACATCACCCAGCAATTTGATCCATTTATTATAACTGACTATCTGCTTGACTTTCAATTATAATTTTACCCCTGAATGGTCCTTGGTTCTATGCTCCGTAGCCTCAGGACTTATCTTCCTGCTCATTTCCCTGGCTAATATTAGAGCCTTAGTCCAGGTGTAGCTTATCAGCCCTCTCAGAAAGGGGGTGGGTGCGGGGATGGTTAGACAGAGTTGGCATGAGAGCCTCTATTTCACATGATTTGTATTTTTCCATTAAGACCCTTCACCTTCCTTCATTACAACCTTGTCTTACTTAACTCTTCCTCTCAATCTTTGAGACTAGCTTTATGGACAATTTTAACCAGTGTATTAAACAAATAATTAGAGTCATAATATTGTGTATTTATGAAACACAAATCATCTAATGGGCTGATTGCCTTTGCATGAGTTGTTCATGAGAAAACATGATGTAATTACCAGTCCCCTTCCAACGAGATGTACTACTGCCATTTTAAAAAAGCATTTCTACATCCAGAAGTCATTTAGTCTTTTCTTTAAATAAAGAAAAAAAAAAAAAAAAAAAGACTGCAGACAATGAAATGTGAGAAACAGATTGACATCTAAAATGATTTCTAGGCAAACTCTGAGCCAATTCACTTCAAATCCGGGATGTTTGTACCGCAAATGTAGATGTTATGTTTACTCACTGCAGAGCATTTCCTGAAAGTCTTGGCTTGCATGGAAAACTTTCATGGGATACTCTTTTAGACAGTGCATATTTTGCTGGCTGAGAGAAATTTTAAATAAAATCTAGACCTCAGGGGAAATTAACATAGAGGCATCTGAGGTGAAAATGCCAGGAAGAAGACCTTTAGGAACACATGAATATTTCCCAAATCCCAACTGTCCCAATGTGTGCCCATCGTCATTGAAATTTGATCATATAGAGGTGCATAAAGCATATTTCTTTTCCTCAAAGAACTTATAGTTTTCCAAAATACAGACAACACAGAGAAAGAAATGCAATATTTTATCATAAATGCTGTGATTAGTGCAACCAATAATTTATCACCAAAGCAGGAAAATTCTGAGGGCACAGGGATGCTAACTGTTTTTACCCACAAAACAGGTAATACTTTGCAGCTGTTCCTGTCACGCCACTTACATGGTCACTCTAGTTACAGTTGATAAATGCAGAAGTGAAGTAGGCTTAGAACCAACGTCTTCTTGGAGGATGATTCTGGGAAAGTTGCCTGAGACACCAGATCAAGTGTTTATGGAACTAATATGCTTCATTGTCCTGTTGATCTTTAGAGCCATTCACTATATATTTATAAACTCTTGCATTGGATGTTGAGATCTCTTTCTAAAGCCAAGCCATTATCAAATGCTTAGTCTCCTTGTCTCACCATTCACACGTTTCACCTTTTCAAAGACCTTCACCATACCAACTGCATGCCCTACTGGTAAAACACAGAAAGAGTTACGGACGCAGGTTGACAAGCATCTGTGTTTAACATTGATTTTATTATGAACTAGCCATGACATGTTCTGCTAATCAGTAAACTTCTCCAAACAGGAGAAGGATATCATCAGTGTCCTTGCTCACATTGTTCTTTGGTCTTCTTATCAGATTAAAGAGTTGTACAGGCAGACCTAATGAAGAGTCACTACTCTGACATTTAACTAGTTAGGTGACCTTAGACAAGCCCCTGAACACCACTGAACCACAGGATGCCCATTTGTAATAGCCACAGAACCATGGAAGGCATTGCAGAGATTGAGCACAGTATATGTGAAATGCCAAGCAATTGTCTGCAGCCAAGTAAGTATCCAGTGCATGGTGATGAGTTGCTGTCATTATTCTTACTGATGCATTTGCTAACTGCATCACAAGGCTGGCCATGAGTGACAGTTCTGATGTTGTAGGTTTTGTTTTTGAGATGGAGTTTCACTCTTGTTGCTTAGGCTGGAGTGCAGTGGCACAATCTTGGCTCACTGCAACCTCCACTTCCTTATTTAAGAAATTCTCCTTTCTCAGCCTCCCAAATAGTTGGGATTATAGACATATACCACCATGCCCAGCTAATTTTTGTATTTTTAGTAGAGACAGGGTTTCGCCATGTTGGCCATTCTTGTCTCAAACTCCTGACCTCAGGTGATCTGCCCGCCTCAGCATCCCAAAGTGTGGGATTACAGGCATAAGCCACTGCATCTGGCCCTAATGTTCTTTTAGACAAGTGACCACACCCTTCCCCAAAGCCATCTAGGAGTGATCATTTCTTTTTACCATCTTTGCATGTTATTTTCCATTTTCATACTAACATGCCAGAGCCAGTTTGCTGCTTATTCCCCTGCTGTACTTTCAGACAGGAAGTAGCATGCTTGCTGGCAGGTTCTGGCTGTTTCACTAAAAGAAGTAAACAAAAATCTGTGATGAAACAGTTTGCTAGGATGTTTTATCCATCATGTGCCGTGGAAAGGGGTTCATTAGCCAGAAGCTCATACTGAAGGATGCCCAAGGCTGAGTGATCAGGGGAGGCTTCATTCAGTAATGGCATCTGGTGAAGGTTAGCATGGGAAAATCCATGGTTTGTCAATTACTGAGGTAATATCTTGTCCAAGCATGATGATGCTCATGACAACTCCCACTGATTTGTTTTGACTGCTCTGGGAATAATACTGAAGCCAGTTTGGTCCCAGCTGGCAGCAGAGCATGATCAGTAGTGTCTTCCTGGAGTAGTAGGACAAGAAACAGAAGGCTCCTCTTAATGTCCTACCAGTCTTAATCCCTGAAATAATTGCAGGACTAATTCCTACAGGACTGTCACACAAGCAAAGATTTTATGCCTTGTTTATTAATTTACACATGTTCCAATCAGTCTTGTACTGCTGGATTTAGCACACTTTTACAGGCTTTCAGAAATGAAACAAAGATTAGTTGACATTCATATTCTTCCCAATCCACCCTTTTATTCCTCCTAAAAACTTCTATTCATATTACAAATATTTCAACTACTTACATATTCTTAGCTATTGTAAAAACAAGAGAATGCTCAATGAAGAGGATGATAGAAAAATCAGATACATATTAGATAAATTAAGATTATTATTTTAACTATATATACTGAGAGTGCTTGGTAAATATACTGCACTCTGCTGTGGACTATTTACACTCTATTTTCGTGTGCCTAGGGCATAGAATATATATGCCTCTTACCTTTAATGAGGATAACAAATTTACTTTCTTACAATAATTGAAAAACAGTAGTTTATCTGTTTCCAGTAGTATTTATTTTCTGGATTTTTCTCACCTCCAATGAATACTTGTTTGTATCCAGGGATTAGTACGTTAGCACAGTGGAAGTTTCTACGTAATTGTTTATCTTAAAGTCCCATTTAAACTGACTCTCCCTTAAGAAGAGCCCTTAAGATAACAAGACAAATCTATAAGCAGCCACCGTAGACAGTTGACCTTGCCTATAGAGCAGTCCTTGCACTATGGGGTGGAGTGAGAGTAAGTTCCTCAAGAGGCGGGAAGCAGAAACTTCAGGGTGAGAAATGAGTGCATCCTAATGGCTCTTTCTTGCTTGGATAGGAACCCATTCTTATTCAGAGCAGCTTTTGAAATGGGAAACACTTGGGGGGAATTATACTTTAGGGCCTGGAAGGGGCTCCTGATCAAAAAGTCTCTTTTTATTCTGGAATCTGGGGAGGAGGAAGGAAAATATGTCCTTTACTCTTTGTAGAAGACCTGCTGCTGTACTACATTGTTGGAATCGGGGAATGATGATGACACCATACAGGACATCCAGGAACCCCTGAATTATATCCCGTGCTTTGTGTCTATTGGAATTTTCTATGGACAGGACCCATAGCTTGTATTAGAAACTTGAAAGTGCCTGTAACTGTTGAAAATTAAGAAGGCTCAGGAGTTATTGTAACTCATTTTGGCTTACTGAATCAAAACGAATTTAGGGTCTTAAATGTATATTCTGGGTATGCTTGTATTTTAGAGTACAGCTAGTGCTCGACTTACGACCACGATTGGCTCCGACAGACCAGTCGTAACACAATTTGGTCGTAAGCTGAGTAGGCTATATGCACGCGGAGATGGTAGTGCTGCCGGAAGCTGGTCCGCACTGTCGTACGCTCAGCTGGGCAACGTTTGCGCTACCAGACGCGGAGCAGTCGTGGCTAGCGATTGTGGTCGTAAAGTCAAATGGTCGTAAGTTGCATAGGTCATAAGTCGATCAATACCTGTACTCTACTTTTTCATATAACCAAAATAATTGTATATTAATGAAGTTACTATATTAGCCTCAGGTGGTATTTAAACAAAATTTAATCATTTGGATCTTGAGATCTTACTCAGAGAGTTATGAGTACATTAAATATTAAATATCAAAATAAGTACCTTAGTTTAAGAAACTGTATAACCATATTTCTACCACATTTGAAACCTTTCCAAGTATTTATCTTGCTGTTTTAATTCTTATTTCCTGGGTTTCCTGTGAAGGTAAAAGTCCTGGGTGAGTTGTACAGCTGTTCTGAGTGTCAGATTGGGCCCATATAGGTTCAAATTTTGATTGAGCAGCCTTAGCGTTGGGAGAGTAAGATGTTAATGAAACTCAGAGATTAGTGGGAGATAAAGGGAGAAGGTGGAAGATTAGATGGAGTGTGGAGCTTCCAGGCAAATTCCCAGACCCTCCCTGGCGCCTGACCACATTATTCTGGGTTGAAGCCCGTGTTTTCCGCTTCTCCCCTGTCGTTTGCTCCAGGGCTACACAGAGTTTGCAAAGTGTGGTCTCTGGACCAACAGAAAGAGTTTCACCGGTGGACTTCTTAGAAATGCAAATTCTGATTCTCCCGTCCAACCCCTAACATCTCACATCTGCAAAACTGGAAGCTCTGGCGTAGGGTCCACCTATCAGTATTTTAACAAACCCTGTAGGTGATCCTCCTGTTTGAAAATCTGTTATGATAGCCAGATTCTATTTCTGAAACACCCCTGCGATAGTTTGTCCTTCCCAGACCTCTTCCTGAAGATCCTGATTCATTGGGTCTATGTTGAGCCCCAGAAAGGTTGATTGTCAATAAGTATCTACAAATACTTCCTTTTTCCTTTCCATTCATTTCCATTCCTTTCCTTTCCCCTCCCTCCCTCTTTTTCTCTTTCTTTTCTTTGCTTTTCTTTTTCTTCCTTCCTTCGTTTCTTTCTCTCTCTCTCTCTTCCTTCCTTCCTTTCTTTCTTTCTTTCTTTCTTTCTTTCTTTCTTTCTTTCTTTCTTTCTTTCTTTCTTTCTTTCTTTCTTTCCTTCCTTCCTTTCTTTTTTCTTTCTTTTTCTTTCTTTCTTTTCTCTTTCTTTTCTTCCTTTCTTTCTTCAGGGTCTTGTTCTGTGACCCAGGCTGGAGAACAGCAGTGCAATGACAGCTCACTCTATTTTATAGCTCACTGCAACTCTGACCTCCTAAGCCCAAGGAAGACTTCCACTTCAGCTTCTTGAGTAGCTGGAGCTGCAGGCATGCACCACCACAGCCACTTAATATTTTTTATTATTTTCGTAGAAACAGAATCTCCCTGTGTTACTCAGACTGGTTTCAAACTCCTGGGCTCAAGTGATTGTCTTGTCTCAGCCTTTCAAAGTGCTGAGATTATAGGTATGAGCCAGCGCACCTGGACTACAAAGATTCTTATGGCTAGAAAACTTTGGCATTACCAAGCAAACTTCCCCACCACATACTGTGAATACTGTTTGCTGATGATGAGTTACAGGGGTTTTCGTCACATATCCCTCTCAAATCTCACTGACCAGGTGGGCTTGGGACAGATAAAGTTTCTGTGCTGGTCCTCTCTAAGCAGCCAAGTCAGTGCACTCCAGTGTCTCTGCAGATATGATGATAAGAAAAGTCATGAGATTTTTGAAATCTGACATTTTGTCCTCCAGCATAACCTATGTGAACTGAGACATCCTTCTTCTGCCGTGTTCCCTGATGAGACTTAAGCCACATAACAGACCACAGCATCTTCACCTTGAACCCTGGTGTCACAGTATATGAGGTTAGATGAAGGAAGTGAGGATGACCACAGCCCACTCTTATATTGTTTTGGTTGTAAATGAAATACCACTAGTTCAGTGTTTGTTTTGTATAATACATTTTCCTTTTTACTGTAATTACCAACTAAACATGACATAGCTGTTCATAAGTAGTTCAATGTCATGCTCATAAACAATATGCTTATTGTATGCTATAATAGAGTAATCCTTGAGACCGGTGAGTTATTTTGTCTGTGTTCTGTAGTTTCTGTGTTTTATTCCCTACTTTTCTTGTTGTCTATTGCCCCAGACCGAGGCCCAAGGCTCTTAGTGTCCTGGAAACTTTTCAGCTTGCTACCTCTGATTTTTCCTGTTCTGAGTAAACTGATAAACAGCTTCCAAATCATCCTCCAGCTGCTCTTCCTCTGAGTTGCACCCAGTTGCACCCAGTGTGCCATGGACAGAGATGGCAGCCTTGGGTGACAGGAAAAATGTTGTAGTTTGACACCTGAATCCACCATTGCTGTACTCTTGCAAGAACTATTTAATCTCTCAAAGACTTTTTAAAAGGTTGTAAAGTTTGATAATAATATCTACTTCTCATTTTTTTAAATTATGATATTAAGGATGAATGCACAGAATACCTAAAACCGTGCTTTGCCATATTGTAAATATTCAAAATATATGAATTCTCTTCTCTTCTTAGTCTTTTCGAAGCTGTGTTTGAATAGTTGAATTTGCCTGAGATATGGGTTCTCTATAACTAAAATGTAAGTATTTGCTTAACAAATGTTTACAGGGAACTACTATGTGCCTTGTGCACCAATGCCAGCGTTGACCAAAAAATAAAAGTCAATTGTTTAACTAATTAAAGTAAGTTTTGTTCAAAAGTCTTACTGAGGACTATAGAATGAGGACTACAACCCCAGAGCGTTCCTTCAGAGAGGTTGTCAGACTGTTCTGGCACAGTGTTTCAGCCCACAGTTGGCATACAGGTGGTGGGGGTTCAGTATATGCAAAATCACATCAGATTTGCTCACAAGTTACATCAAAGCAGAATCACACCAAGGTTTTGGTATAAGAGTACATCTGGCCATAGATTACAAAGGCACAATCATTAACCCCATCAGATGTCATCTTAAGCGTAGGGAAAGGCAAGGGCTAAGGTCATTCATATTTTAAGGAATATAGTGACTCAGGCAAGAAATGTGGGAGGCTATGTGACCTATCCTGTTTTGTCTTCAAAGTATATTTCTGGAGAGCTGCACATCATCCCAGTGTCAAGGGCTTGTAAATTATGCTGGCAAGCTGAAAAAGAGCAAACAGGGCTTCCTCTCTTAGCCACTTTGCCTCACAAGATTCCCCTTTTGATCATAAATCAACTGGTTGCATTTACAAAACCAGTACTGATTGTTTCCCATAGCCAAGAAGCCTCTTTCCTTCGGAAGGTCAGTGCTCTTCAGTTGTAGTTGTAAGAAATTGGGCGGCATGAATGCTGTCCTATGCAGTGGAAAGCACATTTCGAATTGCTTCTATTTTTTAACTACTAAAATCTGTTTTTCTTTCCTGACATCTTCCTGCAGCTAGCATAACACTTCAACAGGACTATACAAGGTTACTACAGATTATACATAGCAGTATATACATAACAGCATCACTATCAGTTACAAATTAGAAATTTTAAAAAATAAAACCATTGACAATCATGCAACAAAACTAGAGCATGTACTTCCATATTCTTTCATTAACTGCACTGTGATTTTCCCTTTTTTGTATCCATATTTATTATTACTTATGAAAAAATTTGAACTAGAGTTTATTATAAACGTTTTTAGAGAATAATTCAAAATAATACTGTGGATAATGAAAATTTTGAATAGCTATGATTAAAATATGATGAAAGTTCACAGTTGACAAGAGCATCTAGTTATTTTTATTATATGCGGCATGCTAAGATAACCAGAATCATGACTGACAGTGCCATATCAGAACCATCAAAATTTATAAAGTTTATATAGTCTTAATACTCATATAAATAACATATTTATACAAATATGTTTTTAGAAAAGATTTAACATAATAAAAAATAACTGATAGCATATTAGATGTTTATGAATTTATATATTTTTATGACATTTATAGCAAAACGTATCCATAAATTTTTTTTTTTTTCTTGTGGATTCTAGCAACCCTCCTCCCAGAGAGTCAATCGTGCACCCTCTTGGTGATCTGACCCCGAAGTGGGAGGAGGGTGCTCTCCCCTGGGAATGCTCCTTCTTCTCAGTGGCACAGGGAGTTGACAAGGAAGGAGGACTAGGCCACATGCACGTAGACTTTATTTTTAACAGATTGCCTAGATTACTTATGAAAACTGAGATATTAGACAAAGCTAGACACTCTTTAAATTTATTTCCCAGTTGATCATTTTTACAGCCTGTGAATATCATGTGTTCACCTAAGTAAGAACTTTAAAATTAAATACGAGTATTTTGATGATTATTCAGAAAATTCAGCTGTTCTCATTAAACTAACAATATTAAATTAATGTTACTTATAAAAAGAATACACACAGACTTTTCTGTTTTGGGCTGAATTTATAGTTTTATGATATTCTAAACCCTGCCACCTTAAAATATCTAGCAGAGGCAAATATAGAACTATCTCTTCATTAAATCCAGGCAAAAAAATGTATGCTGATAATTATGAAAACAATTCTATTTTTAGTTTATCAATAATTTTTAAACAAGTTTATTTATTAAATATTTTCTTAAGTCACGTGAACTGGAAAATATTTACACTTACCAATTCATGAGTGCTCATTCATTTATACATCTATTTAGTACCATATGACACAACATATAGCATAGCACGTGTACATATGCGAACACTTCTCAACACATATACACACATACAAATAAACATCTTATGCCTTACATTTTAGAAATTTAGTTGTCAGATAGAAATATAAACTCATGAGTTTATAAAATACAATTAGACCCAAATTATTTCTGATGAAATTGAGACCTTTTCCCATGGCTAAACTTTATTGGACCCAACAGGCAATATAATGGAGGCTGTGGGCCAAAATTTTGGGTAAAGCATTTTCCATGGAAGTTTAATTTTTAGAAACTTCTTTCACCTTTTTTTTAATTTCAATTTCAAGTGAGTTAAAGGACAAAACTTCAATGATTAAATTTTAGCGAGAACTTGCCAAGTTGTGTAAGAGAAACAAAATCTCCAATTACTAATTCAGCCTTGAAGTAGTAATACCATAAACAATGAGTTTTATCTCAACAGCAGTAGAATACTCAACAGATTCAATAGGCAGAAAAAGTAATAGAGAATTCAAAAGACTCAGCATGTTAACTTTATTGTTTGAGCTTTTTGGGTAATGATCATTTGAGTTCTGAATTTTCTTTGATATAATCTTCCCATCAGTTTAAAAGTGTATATAAAAATAAGCCATAATATGTAGTCAGCCTAAGTCCCAGAAACCTGATATACCTTAATATGTGAGAATCCTATTTTTGGCCATGTCAAGTTAAATTTCCTTTAGTACATCCCTTTCATCTAGGGAGGTATAGTCACTTGCAAGTATAGGCCACATGTGTGTTATACATGAAGCCCTTCCTTCCTTCCTTCCTTCCTTCCTTCCTTCCTTCCTTCCTTCCTTCCTTCCTTTCTTCTCTTTCTTCCTCTTTCTTTTTCTTTCTTTCTTTCTTTCTTTCTTTCTTTCTTTCTTTCTTTCTTTCTTTCTTTCTTTTCTTTTCTTTTCTTTTCTTTCTTTCTTTTTTTTTTTTAGACAGAGTCTTACCCTGTGGCCAGGCTGGAGTGCAGTGGCACAATCTCAGCTCACTGCAATCTCTGACTCCCAGGTTCAAGTGATTCTCCTGCCTCAGCCTCCTGAGTAGCTTGGATTATAGGCTCAAGCCACCACACCCAGCTAATTTTTGTATTTTTAGTAAAGACAGGGTTTCACCATGTTGGCCAGGATGGTCTCGATCTCCTGACCTCATGATCCACCCACTTCAGCCTCCCAAAGTGTGTGAGCCACTGTACCTGGCTGAAGCCATTTCTTTCTAGTACCTTTCAAATAGGAGAATTCCCCTGTTTTTTTTTTTTTTTTTTTTTTTTTTTTTTGAGACTTTATCTGTTCCTGTCCCCCAGGCTACAGGATAGCACAATCTCATTTCACTGCAATCTCCACCTTCCAGGATCACACCATCCTCCCACCTCAGCCTCTAAAGTAGCTAGGACTACGGGTGCATCTCACTACTCCTGGCTAATTTTTGAATTTTTTGTAGAGACTAGGTTTTGCCATGTTGCCCAGGCTGGTCTCAAACTCCCAAGATTTCTGCCCTCCTTGGCCTCCCAAAGTGTTGGGATTGCAGGCACTAGCCACTGAACCTGGACAAAAATTCCCCTTCCTAAGAAACAAAAAAGTTTCATGGAAAAACTTATTCCTTTATCAAGGATTGTAAACAACTGGCCGAATAAAACTCAGCATTGCCAACCAAGTATGCGATCTGAGACTCAGGAGAGATCCACCTAGTCATCTGCAAACATGGAGGAGATATAAGGGCTCTGAGGGGTTATGCTGGTACCAAGGCACTGGGTCCCCACATTGTTCCAAACGGTCCTTGTCTGTATAGTGTGAATTTCTTCTAGGACACCATGGTTGTTGACTAAAGAAAAAAGAATTAAGCTTTTTAGAAAATTAAAGTTAGTCTTATTTGGAAGTCTTACTGAAGACCGAAGATGGTAGAATGAGGACCTCATCCAGGAGCAGTCCTTCAGAGAGGTTATCAGACAGCCTTGGCACAGCATTTCAACCCACTGCTTACACACAGGTGACGAGGGTTCAGTACTTCAGTACGTGCAGGAGCACATCAAAATTGCTCAGAAGTTACATCAAAGCAGAATCACATCAAGGTTTCAATGCAAGTGTAGAACTAGTTTTAGATTACAGAGGCACAATCATTAACCACATCAGATGTTATCTTATGTGTAGGAAAAGGCAAGAGAGTTAGGGTCATTCATATTTTAAGGAATATAGTGACTCAGGTGAGAGAGGTGGTGGGGTCATGTGTTCTGTCCTGTTTTATTTTCAAAGCATCTTTCTGAAGAGCTGCATTATCACAGAATTAGGGGCTTTGTGACATTACGCTGGCATGCAGAAATGAGTGAACACTGCTTCTTATGTTGGCTACTTTGTCTCACATGAGAAACAAAATAAAATAACAAATGAAAAAATGTAAGCAATCTACTACATTCCAGGAACCCTATATAATCTTTTATGATAGTTAGTGTTATTCTACATCACGAAAATGACGAAGAGCAGTTTTAAATAAATTGCTGGTAAATTGGCAGAATCAAGATTGCACCAGCTACTCTGCTCTAATAATTTGTTTTCTTGACCACTAATTCATAAACTTTGAGTGGCTCATTTTGAAGCTAATGTCTGGTATCTTTAATAAGAAAAAACCCTCTTTGTCCCCGCCATATATATCACAAATGATGTTTTCCTTAAAAATGAAACTTTAGAAAATTGATTCTGTTATTTCATCTCACCAGCTGTACTTTCTCTGAAAAGTGAATTTACTGAGCACAAATCCCCTGAGAGAAATGGCTAATTAAGGCACAGGTTTCCTAGCCAGCTGTTCAACACAGAGAGAAGTAGTTCATGTTTAAATAGCCAGGCTGTAATGGGGGGTATTGCAGCAGAAGGCCTCTGCAAGCTGCCAGAAGATATTTCTTATTGTACGGCAATGGAAACAGGGGCTGGTGTGGTGTGATCTGTAAGTAACAGGACATGAGCTCCTTTAAATCATTCTAAGGGAGCTTTAGGGTCAAGTGCACTGTGGCACTGAGGGTGCTGCTTACCTGTCTGCAGCTGCATCCTCAACACCTTCCTCTAGTGTACTTGCTTTAAGGATACCTTTAAAATATCTCACAATGTATACAAACTTATTGAAAGAAGGTTAAAAACAAGTGCATGAAAAAGAAAAAATAGGCCAGACGCGATGGCTCACGCTTGTAATTCCAGCACTTTGGGAGGCCAAGGTGGGTGGATTGTTTGAGGTCAAGAGTTCAAGATCAGTCTGGTCCACATGGTGAAATCCTGTCTCTAATAAATATACGAAAAAATTAACCTGGCGTGGTGGTGTGTGCCTGTAATCCCAACTACTCGGGAGGCTGAGGCAGGCAGGGCAATTGCTTGAACCAGGGAGGTGGAGGTTGCAGTGAGCCAAGATCACACCACTGCTCTCCAGTCTGGGCAACAGAGAAAGACTTCATCTTAAAAAGAAAAGAAAAAAAAGAAGAAATAACAAATCATCTTTAATCCCATCACTAAGATAGCTAGGCTAAGATTTCATTTTATATCCGGTTCTCTAGTGACCTTGGTAAAGTCATAAAATGTGTTCATCCTTGGTTTCCTCATCTATAAAATGGAAATAATAATATCTATTTTGAAAGGTTATGAGGATTAAATTTAAAAATGTAGCTAAAGCACGCATAGCAATGCTTAAAATGGGATCATAATTAATAGTGACTTTTATCTAACTACCAATGGATACTTAAATGCAAAGATAATCAAACTACACACTGTTTTAAAACTGCCTTCATTTAATATTATATCGTGTAATGATATTTCTACATTGTTACATATTGGCCAACAAATTGTATTAAATTATATAGTTTGTTTTATTTTTCTCATTGTTGGATACTTAGGCTAATTTAAAATTTTGCAGCTTCCTTTTTCCCCAAATGTTATAATTATTAGTTACTGCTCAGTCTTTAGGGTCTCAATTATTGATTGCCCTGGGTAAATTCCTGGACCTGGAATGACTAGATCTAAATGTATAAAAAATCCTTTTAAGATCTTAGATATCCATTTCGAATTGCCAGGATTGCTGCAGAGCTTGGCAAAGGTCCTTTGTGACAGCCTCTGGCCAAGACCAAAGTATGCAGAGGCACTTACTTGGAGGTTAGCACCCTCCAGGGTGGCGACATCCAGGTCTATGCCAGAGAGTATGATGTGGTATTAATGACGTCTGAAGCATAAAATCCAACCCTGGAATGGCATTTGACATTACCCTGTCCCCAGGCATGGTGCTCGGTGTCAGGCTTCTAGACAATTACTATTTGTAGAATATCTGTTATAGGGTGTGCAAGGCTGGAAAATGATATTCTTTTTTTCTAAATGTAACAAAACATCTGTGGACATTAATATCCTTATTTTGCAGCCAGGGAGCAGAGATGTTAGATGACTTGTCAAAAGTCATGCGGTAAAGAATGACCACCTCACTCTCTCTCTTCTGACTTACCAAAAACAATACAAAAAGATTCACAGAGGGGCTATATGTCTTGCCCAAGATCACACATACTGTCACTAACAAGAAGGACAGCATACCCCGGCAACCACATTGCCTGTTCCAGTCTTTCAGTTAGATTATTAATAATATATCAAAGAGAGAGAGAGAGAGAGGAAAAAAAGAGTTGGAAATGCTATTAGTAGCCCATGGTAAGAAACTGCACCTTTATTCTGTGGCCAATGGTAAATGACAGAAGGATTTAAAAGGCAGGGAATATAGAAGGGAGAAAGACCAGACACTGGAAAAAATATAGGATTTTCCAGGGAATGATTACAGGGAAAAAAATGGCGAAACACAGATTTTAGGAAGCTATTTACCTTGGAATGCTCATGAAAGATTCTGAAGTGAATGAATCGTTAGCAAAATGCTTTGTAAAGCTCCACACAAATACAGTTGTATATTATTGGTAGTATTAGTCAGAAGCTAATAGGTCAGGACAGATATTGAAATCATAATGCCATCTAAAAATATAAGTTGTCTCTAAAACAAAATTGTTTCTGCCGCAGACAGCTTATCCTGTTAAGGGCTTTTGTTGCCAAATACCCATGTCAGCTTTGTAGCCTGTTTATAGAGGGCGGAATTGGGAATGGTGATTTGGTTTTCTTTTTTTCTTTCTGATTACCTAGGAGTGGATTCCTGGGACACTTACTAATAAGACTATCATGCTCTTTCCTGTGTGTCCTCAAGAAAGCATAGGAATCTCCCAGCTCTATGTGAACGTGCACCATGGTCTATAGGGGTGCAAATGGCTTGCAATGTGTTGTATCTGTAATAGGTTACATCTGTGTTCTTGAGTGCTCTACAAATGAATTCTCACTACCTCCATGGGTAATATGCCCTGGGTTGCTTTAAGATTATTAAACTATCTTCTGTGAGTGTCAATATGTAAATATGCTCTTACCCAGAGAGGCCATAATCCCCACTGAAGAGTTATTAATTATACACATACCTTGTGTTTGTATTGCAGCTTCCCCCAGGGGGCTTGAAGCACTTTGCAAATACGAATTGCAAATAATAAATAATGCCTTTGATTTCTAAGGCACCTATCCCTAAGGTCTTAAGTTTATGCCTCTCTCAGCATTTTACTAGGAGCATAGCCCTTACAACCCAAGGGTAAGAGTCAGCATCTTTCATCTCCTCTGAGAGGAGATTGTGGACTATTCACAGGCCTGATTTTACCAGAGTGGAACTAATTATGTGAGGGACAGGAAGGTGGAAAGGCAGGGAAGGTAGAAGGAAGAAAAACCAGACACTAGAAAAAGGATAGGATTTTCTAGGTATGACCATTATAAAAAGAAGGCTAAGTGCAAAAAAAAAAAAAAAAAAAAAAAAAAAAAAAAAAAAAAAAAAAAAAAAAAAAAAAAAAAAAAAAAAAAAAAAAAAAAAAAAAAACCACACATTGCTTATCTCAGGATGCTCAGGAAAGTTTCCAAAGTTAAAACAATACAGGGCAGGTGAGGCAGGTGACATTAAGTGCCCTTTAGAAGGAAAAATGTGGCTTTGTACTAATCCTTGATGATGTGAAATCCTCATTAATCACCAAAAAGATGCAGGGGAGGGAATATTCAAAACATGGACTACAACTGTAATTCTCAATTAATTATTGGCTTTGAAGCACCTTAGTGACTAAATCCAACATTGGCTAAAATCACTTATTTGTTTTCCTCCCAAAGAGAGTTATGTAAATGCAATGTACGTAGATCAGGTGGTCCTATTTGTTTCACAATTCGCTCTGTTTTTACTTCCTCCCTCATCCAGGGAAAGGGGTGGGAGAGTTACTCGGGTTATTTTTTGCTTGAGCACAGTGCTCAACAGCAATTAAATTAACATCTAGCAAAAGCGACATTCTAGGCACAATTGTTTACAAACCAGTAAATAAATAAGAACCACTTGTTCCTTTCTATATAAACATGCTTCTCCTATGAATTCATCAGTTTCAAAATTTCCCCTTGACTAGGCAGAAATTTGAACTTGAGATGAGGATTAGGCCTTTCAGAATACTTACGCTGCTCTCTACAGAGCAAATTGTACGCATTCAATTGACATCAATTGGTAATGAGACTAGCACTCCAGGCCACTGTTTTCAGTGTTCGAAAGCACACTTCCTTCCTCCTAACTCCCTGTTGTGCAAATGGAGCTCTGAAATGTGGTGCTGCATTAATAGAGCTCTTTTCAGAATCGTTTTAACAATGACAGAAATAATGACACAGAGGGTCAAACCTAAGCTAACTAGTGATGATGATGATGATGATGATTCTTTATTCTGTTCTTTGTGGAATTAGCTTCAGAGAGATTACATAATAATCAAAATCATAATCTCAATAATGTTAACATTTATGAATGTTATGTGCCAGATTCTCTTAAAGTACTTAATTCAGCTTCAACCTTCCCACTTGAATGAAGTAGAAGTAGATACTATGATTATAAACATTTTGCACACAAGGGAGGAGAAGCACCAGAAGTTTATGAGATTTTTCCAGGCTTTCACAGGTGATGTCTAGAGGCCCTGGGATCTGACCCTGGCCTGCCTCTCAGAAAATGTGCTGATCGGCACACAGGCTTAAGATTTGAACTAGGCAACCATGTCATGGGACTCTACCAGGATTCTGTCTTTGAAAGGGGCATGGAGTGTCTTATGAAAGAACATAGTTTTTATTATTATGCATTTTGACTAGTCTTTCAGCTGGTAAGCAGGAAAAAAACTCATCTAAAGGCAACATTCCTAACTTACTATAAAGCAATGCCTTACGTCATGCAGCTGACTGTGAATCAAGCAGAGTCACAGTCTACACAACCTACCTATTCACAACTCTTAGATCTTCGTTTCCACTCTTCACTTCCCTTCAAAATACTGGTTCCACATTCGTTGCTGTTGGTTTGCCATCTTTAACAAATAATATTTCACAAAAAATTGAGTAGTGAAACTGATTCTTCCCCTGCTGTGAAACTTGCATTTTTCTTCCTGTATTCTTACTTAAAACTCTTAGTACATTCTTTATTTCCTTAATGAGATTAATATTTGTTAACTACCATCTGCCATATACCTTTCTTTGATAGGTACTGAAGATGCAGAGATGAATCAAATGGCATCTCTTGTCTTCCCAGAGCTCACGTTTGATTAGAAGAGTCACAGGTTAATAAAATATCCATACTATTAGAAATATAATGATGCACTGTTCCCCGTGACAAAATTTAGGTTACTATGGGAGCTCATATCAACATGAGGAACAGTGGGGACCAAAGAAGGCTTCCCTGGTGAGCTGACCTCTGAGAGTGGACTGGGTTGGCTGAGATGGGTAGAGCTGGTTCTAGCATAGGGTGTGGTTTGTGCAGAGATTCTCCTATGGGGGAAGATGGGGCATGCAGGAATTAGAGGAAGATCTGGATGGCATAAAGTATAAAGGGAGTATACTTTATACAGAGTATAAAGGAAAGTGATATGAGAGGGGCTGGTGAGCAGGCTGCGTCCAGATTACCTCTGGACGTGGAATCCTAGGTTCATAGCTCTTCTCTTTGCCTTAATGCACACAATCTGCTACCAAATCCTGTTAAAAATGATTCTCTCTCTCTCTCTTTCCCTCAATCTCTCCCTCTCTCACTCTCTCCACACCACACCACACACACACACACACACACACACACACACACACACACACACATCCCTTCCTCCCTCCTTTTCTCCCTCTCTCTTTACTCTCCCATGGCTTCAGAGCTAGATTTCTCTTTTTTAGTCCAATCTTACCTGAACTCTGTCTACAGCCTTTTAGATGATTTTCCTCCTCCCATCCCTCTTCACCCTGAGGCATCCGTTCATTGAGGTCTGAGATTTTTTCTTTCGATTTTTAAAAAATATATTTTAGAACATGGTGTTCATAAGAACCTTCACTGACTCCTGAAACTTCTGCCTTATAAACCCAAACATAGTGGGACAGAGTGAAAAGCCCTTTAGCTTTTGTATGTGGTACACTGAGCTTCCCAGCAGAAAGTTCCCACATCAACCCTTTTGTCTGAACTAGAATGTATTGTCAATTGTGAAGGGCTGCTTGGAGAGCTCTGGCGATCTTTGGTAAATGTTAAGGAACTGAAACTCATTAACATTTCATTTTTCTTTCAATGAAAACACACTTGTCTCTTTTTCAACCTTGCCATATGTAAACAAATACATGTTACAAAGTGAAAAAGTGACATAGTTTTCCTTCTATGCATAGGTTTTCTGAATCACTCTACGCCTTTATGTAGCAGAGAGTACAGGGCATGTATTGGACTTTACTATATTGATAGGTAAGGACGTTTCTTCACAGTGAAGTGACATTATCAGGTATGGTGGAGGAAGAAAACTTTGTTGCTGTTATAGGGGAGGATTCTAGAGAAAGCATGGCCAGTGGGAAGGCTCAGGCATTAGAGAATACAAGGGACAGCCTCTTGAAAAAGCTGGCTCTGTCTCTCCCCATTGCATATTCCCTCAGAGCCTGGAGTATTTTCTTTGGATCATGGCATTTGTTTTGTTTGTATGTGTGAGCTCCATGAGAGCAGAGGCCTTGGCTGTATACTCTCAGGGTCCAGCAAACAAAAAGTGGATGGCAGGCGCTGGGTAAGACATGCTGGCTGGTTGCAACTAACAACCTTATCACATCACAGAACAGGTGGACTCCAGAGGCAGAACATGGAGCTTTGCCCCTCCCAACCCAGTAAAGCTTTTCACCTGATTGTCTTCATGCCAATAAACAGGATCCTATAGTTATGTCTTGACGACTTTACGGTGTGAAAACAGCCCGAAGTTATTCATGAGCTAGTTACACGATTTGTTAATGGTTTTAGAAAATGGTTTAGGAAATCATCTCTAATTGACCATCATTTATACTTTCATTTATGAAAGTGCCTGGAGCCAGCACTAACTAGTCTGTCTTCTCTGCACTTGGCAGGCTACATGGGGCTGACAGACGAAAGGAAAATGTGAGGATCAAACAATGCGCAGACCATTCTCACCGACTTACACCGTTGACACCTTTAAACTTTAAAAATTATCATTCTGAGCTCAACATACATTTTTGAGTGCATATTAAGTGGTGCACACAAGACGAGATACTGAGGATGAGTTGTTGAGCTGGTTACTGAATGCAGTGCAGCTCAGCTCCCTGTTATGGGATGCGTTTGTGCTGCGGGTCAAGTCACACCCATTCCACTCCGGGGAATAACATCATTGAAGAATGTATCTAAGCCGCCATTCACAGTTGTGTTTCTTTTAAAACTGCCTTCAAAAATAATATTGGGAAAAAGCAAATGATGATTTGGTTAAAAAATGTCATAGCTTAAAAGAGATAATGCCCCTCTCAGGATAGCAGTTTTGCCTCACCTCCCAAATTGTTCAGCAAGTACCTTCTTCTACTTCTTCCAAGTGTACGCACCTACCTTCCACCGAACCATAGACATGCACTCCATCCATTTTTTGAATCCCTCTGCTTTGGACACGCTCTTTTCTTTAGTAAGACCCTCTCTTTTCTTCTTGTCCTCATGGCTAATTTTTACCTGGTCTTGAAGACCCTAGTTCAGGGTTTATCTTTCCTTCCAAGCCCTCTCTGATGTCCCAGCTTTCCTGCCTGTGCGTGTTTCCTGGAAGCTTTCCTCTTCATGGTATTATAGTCTGCTTATTGTTATGAGTCGCTCATTAGATTTAAGTGTCATGGGAGAAAGCCTGTGTCTTCTTCTGTAGCCAGTGTCCTCACCACTGTCCCTGGTACATGACAGGTGTTGACTGTCTGCCTGTTGTATGTGGATGGAAGGTTTGCTTCCCAGCTGAGCCCAGCACTGAGATCACAGTGATGTTAAGAATGTGAGCATGAGCTCCTGTTAGAGAGAAGTGGTCACTCTCAGTGGCATTTCAGCCAACCAGGTAACAAGCCACAAATCATGACCCAATATTTCTGTAAAATTGCAGCTCTTTATACTGTCAGTATCTGTGGTCACCAAAACTTTAAAAAAAAAAAAAACCCTCTTCAGAAACACAAAATGGCTAATATTAGTTCCAAATATTAAAAATTGTTAAGTGACATACTCCAAAGTATCTATATTTAAAAGCAATTGAATCATAAAAGGTGAACATAAAATTTACACAGCTGCGTCATCCTGAATACTTTAAAGACTAATTACTCTGTTGAGTCCTAATGACTATTGCCTTCAAACACTGTAAATTATATATAAATAAGAGAAGAGAGTTTGTAAATGTAAGCGACTCTAATTGGGTCTCAGAAGAAAGAAAAACAGATCTTTAGTAGCTCAATGAAATCTCTAAGCTCACAAAACATTGGCCAGTTTCTCCCATGGAGTTTTGTGGAGTGTACCTTTTATATACTCTATAGAGACTGAATTCAAAGGGCAGGTCTGAACCAAGGAACCTGTTTGGTTTTGCTTGTACATGTTAACAGAAAAATATAAGTTAAAGAAACTCTTAATTTCATAATTCAATGCATTTTTATTTCCATAAAAAAGGGCTGCCATTCAGCAAAGCATACAATAGCAAACCGTCAGAACAGAGTCCCGTGGAAGAGCAGCAGTTGGTCTGTATTCATTCCCAGTAATGGGACTCTGTTCCTATACAAATGCATTTTGAGTTAAAGGTAAGCTAGGTTGTAGAATACTTTGTGCAAACGTAAACAGAACCAGTGAAATAGAAGAAGATAATTGTTGCTTATTGAAGTGCTTAGAATAGAGCTGAATCAAGTAAACCAGAACCCATCACTGAAGAGTTTGGAAGATTTGGTACCTGTTTACTACTTCCTTTGAGAGTTTTCAAGGTTGTTTTTGAATAAGAAATGAATCGAGCTCTAGAAAATGATTGTAGTTGAGTGGATCTGAAAATGCTCAGCGCATTGCAGTTACTGACTCATGAGAAATTCTCAAATAGCTAAGAATATTCTCTTCCTTTTTATTTATTTATTTTTTTATTTCAATAGGTTTTTGGGGAACAGGTGGTGTTTGGCTAGATGAATAAATTCTTTAGTGGTGATTTCTAGATTTTTGTGCACACATCACACAAGCAGCATACACGATACCCAATATGTAGCATTTTATTCCTCACCATCCGCTGATCCTTTCTTGAGTTCACAAAGTCCACTGTATCATTCTTACACCTTTGCATCCTCACAGCTTAGCTCCCACTTATGACTAAGAACGTACAATGTTTGGTTTTCCATTCCTGAGTTACTTCACTTACAATAATAGCCTCTAATTACTTCCAGACACTTAGGTTGCTGTAAATGCCATTAATTTGTTCCTTGTTATGGCTGAGTAGTATTCCATGGTGTGTGTGTGTGTGTATTATATACTGTGTGTGTGTGTGTGTGTGTGTGTGTGTGTGTGTGTGTGTGTGTTTTGTTATTCGCTCATTGATAGATGAACATTTGGGCTGGTTCCATATTTTTGAAATTGCAAATTGTGCTCCCATAAACATTTGTGTGCAAGTATCTTTTTCATATGTTGACTTTTCTTCCTCTGGGTAGATACCCAGCACTGGGATTGCTGAATCAAACTGTAAATCTACCTTTTGTTCTTTAACAAATCTCCACACTGTTTTCTATAGTGTTTGTACTAGTTTAAATTCCCACCAGGAGTGTAGAAGTTTTCCCTGTTCACTGCATCCATGCCAACATCTATTACTTTTTGATTTTTTGATTATGGCTATTTTTGTAGGAGAGAGGTGGTATCTTATTGTGGTTTTGATTTGCATTTCATTGATAATTAGTTGACCATTTTTCCATATGCTTGTTGGTCATTTGTATATTTTATTTTGGCTATTCATGTCCTTAGCCCACTTTTTGATGAGATTGTTCTTTCCTTGCTAATTTGTTTGAGTTCATTTTAGAATCTGGATATTAGTCCTTTGTCAGATGTATGGGTTGTGAAGATTTTCTCCCACTCTGTGGGTTTTCTGTTAACTCTGTTGATTATTTCTTTTGCTGTGCAGAAGCATTTTAGTTTAATTTAGCTTGTTTATTTATCTTTGTGGGGTTTTTTTTGCATTTGCTTCAGGATTCTTGGTCATGAAGTCTTCTTGAGCCAATGTCAAGAAGAATTTTTTTGTTGTTATCTTCTAGAATCTTTACGGTTTTAGGTCTTAAATTTAAGTCTTTGATCAATCTTGAGTTGATTTTTTGTATAAGATGAGAGATGAGGATCCAGTTTCCTTCTTTTACATGTATCTAGCCAATTTTCCCAACACCATTTATTGAATAAGGTGTCCTTTCTTCACGTTATGTTATTGTTTGCTTTGTTGAAGATCAGTTGAAATAGTTGGTTTTATTTCTGCGTTTTGTATTATGTTCCATTGTTCTATGTGCCCATTTTTATACTAGTACCAAGCTGCTTTGGTGACTATGGTCCTACAGTATAGTTTGAAGTCAGGTAATGCAATGCCTTCAGATTTGTTCTTTTTGCTAGTCTTGCGTTGGCTATGCAGGCACTGTTTTGGTTTCATATGAATTATAGGATTGTTTTTCTAATTCTGTGAAGAATGATGGTGGTTTCTTTCCCTTTTTTTCTTTTTTTGAGATGGAGTCTCGCTCTGTCACCAGGCTGGAGTGCAGTGGCACAACGTTGGCTCACTGCAACCTCTGCCTCCTGGATTCGAATAATTCTCCTGCCTCAGCCTTCCCAGTAGCTGGGACTACAGCTGCACACCACCACACCCAGCTGATTTTTGTATTTTACTAGAGATGGGGTTTCCCCATGTTGGCCAGGATGGTTTCAATCTCTTGACCTTGTGATCTACCTGCCTTGGCCTCCCAAAGTGCTGGGATTACAGGCGTGAGCCACCATTCCTGGCCATGATAGAGGTATTTTGATGGGAATTATGTTGAATTTGTGAAATTGCTTTTGGCATTATGGTTATTTTTGCAATATTGATTCTACTCATCCATGAGCATGGGATGTGTTTCTATTTGTTTATGTTGTCTATGACTTCTTTCAGCAGTGTTTTGTAGCTTTCCTTATAGAGGGTTTTATTACAACCTTGGTTAAATATAGCCCTAATTTTTTTCCTCTATTATTGTGAAATGGGTTGAGCTTTTTATTTGATTTTCAACTTGGTCTCTGTTGAAAATCCATCGAGCTACAGCTGGTGCACAGCAGAGCTACTGATTTGTGTACATTAATTTTGTATCCAGAAACTTTGCTGAATTCATTTACCAGCTCTAGGAGCTTTGTGGATGAGTCTTTAGAGTTGTCTAGGTTATGACCATATCATCAGCAAACAGTGACAGTGATAGTTTGATTTCCTTTTACCAATTTGGATGCCCTTAATTTCTTTTTCTTGTCTGATTGCTCTGGCTAGGACTTCCATTACTATGTTAAATAGAAGTGGTGAAAATGGACATCCTTGTCTTTTTCCAGTTCTCAGGGGGAATGTTTTCAATTTTTTCTCATTCAGTATAATATTTGCTGTGGCTTTGTCATAGGTGGCTTTTATTACATTAAGGTATTTCCCTTGTATAACAATTTTGTTGAGGGTTTTAATCATGAAAGGATGCTGTAGTTTTTCAAATACTTCTCTGCATCTATTGAGATGATTGTATGATTTTTGTTTTTAATTCTGTTTATGTCTTGTATCACATTCATTGACTTATGTATGTTAAATCATCCAGTATCCCTGGTATGAAACCCATTTGTCACACTGAATTGTCTTTTTGAGTATGTTGTTGATTTGATTGGCTAGTATTTTGTTAAAGATTTTTGCATCTATGTTCATCAGGAATATTAGTCTGTAGTTTTTTTGTTATGTCCTTCCTTGGTTTTGGTATTAGTGTGCTACTGGCTTCACAGACCGATTTAGTAAGGATTCCTTCTTTCTCTGTGAAATGGCTTATATGTAATGTCCAACCCAATTAAACAAACCTAAAGCTTTCCCATATATAAAATTAGCATAAAGTTAATTATATGTATGCCATATTTTTCAGAGATTAAAGGATGAAATAATCTGAAATACATTTGAGACAGTCCCTAGAACAAATTGGGCAACCAATGATATTTTAATGATATTGGTAATAACAATATCATTAAAATAGGTGATTAAGTTTGTCTCCCCCAAACTTATTCCCACCTGAAAGTAAGAATTTTACTTATTTGGAAATAATGTCTTAACAGTTGTAATAAATAAGTTAAAATGAAGTCATACTGGGTAAAATGAGTTCTGAATACAATGACTGGTGTCTTTTTAAGGAAAATGAGATGTAGATACAGAGACAAGAGACAAATAGGGACACACAGAGGGAAGAGGATCCTGTGACATGATGACAGAGGCAGAGACTGGAGCAACGCACACCAAGGAACACTAAGGATTGTCAGGAGCTACCAGAAACTAACAGGCAAGAAAGGATTCTCCCTTTGAACCATTAGAGGAAGAGAGGACCTTCAATTTCAAACTTCCAGCCTCCCAATTGATATTACTGTAGTAGCCTAGGAAACAAAACAGATGGTAAATTGAACCACAGCACTGGATGAGATTGTGAATCCAGTGAGTACTGATAGAGAAGTTCCTAGACTGAGCCTGGGGACTTTAACATTAAGAAAGCAAGGAGAAATAGAGAAATCAGCAATGGAGAGAGAGAACAAATAACCAGTAAAGTAGGAAGAAAACTAGGAGAGAAAAATGTTTTGAAATTGAAGCATTTTAGAAAGAAAAGAAAGTGACTATGTTGAATACTAATAAATGTAAGATGGTGATTATAAAAGGAAAATTATATTTATCAACATATAGTTCATTGGTGGAGTAATAATAAAATGAAAGTTTTGACGGAAGCTTATGGGTAAAATCTAACTGGGGTAAGTTTTAAGAGAAATAAGAAAGAGGAATTAGAGAAAGAAAGTATAGATAATGCCTTAATCGTTTTACTTTAAACCAGCAGGGAGCAGAGAAATGTGACATTAGCTAATGTTAAGAAAGTTGCAGAGGTTTCCTGTCAGATGCAAAAATGCTAATGAGAATGATATAGTACACAGAATCAAATTTTAAAGATACTTGTGAAAAAAAAATGGGGTGTTGCCTAAATGATGTCTTTAAAAGATGAATAGGATGGAAAGGAAGGAATATGTGGGCATCAGAGAAAAACAAAGATAGTTCATCTAAGTTAATAAAAAGAAAGTTAGGACATAAGGGTTTAGCTATTGACAGGTCAGTAAATGTGGGGGCAGGACTTTGTGGTTCTTTTATAATTGCTTTAGTTTTCTTAGAGAAGAAGGTGACAAGAGGATTAGCTGAGAATGAGGAATGAGAAGGCAGAAATGAAGAGAAGGCATTATATGGGCGCCTTAGCTAATAGGTGAATACGTAGAGGAAACAAGCTGAGATTGAGAAGGCAGGGGAAAGGCCTACTTGGGCAGTCATGGATTTAAAGTGGCTTGGTTTGTATTTTCTTCCACCAGATAAACCATTCAAGAGTAAAGTAAGCATTCATGATTCTTCCAAGCAAATATCCACATTCAAGAAGCAAGAATGGGCCAAGGGACTTGAGACTGTTAATAAGAGTATAGTGACAGATCAGACAATATGAGCTGGGAAAGGACAGAGGAGAGGACACGAAGGAGTAAGAGCTCTGAGCAGGTGATGAGATTAACTCTTACACTAAGTGTTGGAGGAGTCCAGCCATTAGAGGAAGGGAATTAGAGAGGGAAGAGATTATAGTCAGAAAATGAAATTCGTATAGTTGGAATTACAGAAGGATTGCAATTATTAGTACTGATGAATACTGAAGCCTGATATTGATTCCATGATGCACTAATAAATCATGACTGACAGTTTGAAAAACAGTTAGATGGAGATGCTGCAGTGGCTGTGCATGGATATAGAGACATCACTGTGTGGATCACATGGACCCAAGATGTGAATAAGGAGGGGTCTTCTGGCACACATCTGTAACAGGAGCATTTCAGGTGCAGAGGACAGCAGGAATAAAGTCTCCAAAGCAGGAGTGAGCGGGCGTATTAGGGGAACATAAAATAGGCCAGTAGTAGTTGGAGCTTAGTGGGTGAGGGCAAGTGCAGAATGAAATGAGATCAAAGAGGTACAGGGAAGTATGATATAGCTTCTTTCAGTCCATGTCGAAGAATTTGGATTTTACCCTAAGTGCACTGCAGAGCCACTAAACGTTTTAGGTAGTGGCATCTGGTGTATAGTGTAAATGCTTATTTTGACTGCTGTGTAGGGCATGGATGGGTGTGGAGAATGAGAAGGTGACACTGGAATCCGGGAGACAAGTTCAGATGTGTTGTAGTTGTCCAAGTGAGAGATGGTGATGGACTGCCCTACGGCATGGTGGCAGACCTGGAAAGAAGTACAAAGATGCAAGATGTATTTGGTAGAGACCAGAGGGCTGCTGATGACTTGACATGGGGCATGTGTATAGGGGTTCAGGTTAGGAAAATAAAACAAAAGAAACACGGGTAGCTTCTAGAATTTTAACTTGAGCAGCCAGCACAGAGTGGTACCATTATATGAGGTGGTAAAAACTAAAATAGAAGCTGTTTGGTGAGGATAATCTGCTTAGTAAAACCTGAAAGATGCCTAGGGAGCTAAGTCTGGGATTGAAGTGAACTGATGTGGAATGGAAAGGAATTGACATAGAGAAAAGCCTGCTCTTTCAAAGTGAAATGGTAAAGCAAGACACTAGCATTTCACTTTGAAATGGTAAAAGCATCGCTAGTGGAGAATGAGAGCTAGCTTTCGTCCCTCAGTGGTGGTCCAGAGTCTGGATCATTCTCTCCTCGATGATGTGAGGGCCATAGTGCTTTGTGTCTTTCCCTTTAGATCTCACATGTACATTATGGCACCCAGACTAACACTCTTAAATATCACTTCATGTCACACATGTGTTTGCAGCTTCTTATGGAATCCCTCTTTACAGAAATAGGTAAAAATTCATTGGCATTCCTTGCCAGTGTGGTCTCTTTCTTTACCACTTCATTCCAAGTTTCGATTCCTTTTAGGGGGTTACAGCTTCCCTACTTTTCACAATGAGGTGGTTCATTGTGCAAATGGCTGCTAAGGTTCTCATTAGCTCCACTGACCGACAGTTCTACAGCTTCAGGTGCAGTGATATCCAGCCACCTCACTTTGTTTACATCATAGCTAATAGTGCATCACTGTTTGTTTTTCCAACTAAGTTCCATCTTGCTTCTATAAACCTTCTTCTCAGAAAAAAAAAAAATTCTTATTACCTCCACATTTTTTTTCTTTCTTTCTTTTTTCTTTCTTTTGTTTTTGTTTTTACCAGAAAAGACAGAAACCAGTGTAGACAATTTTTTTTTTCAACTTTTATTTTAAGTTCAAGGGTACATGTTCAGGTTTGTTACATAGTTAAACTCATGTCACAGAGGGTTGTTGTACAGATTATTTTGTTACCCAGGTACTAAGCCTAGTGTCCAGCCATTGTTTTGTTAATACCCTCCCTCCTCCCACTCTCCTCATATAGGTCCCAGCATCTTTTGTTCTCCTCTTTGTGTCCATGAGTTCTCATCATTTAGCTCCTACTTATAAGTGAGAACATGAGGCATTTGGTTTTCTGTTCCCGCATTAGTTTGCTAAGGATAATGGCTTCTAGCTTCATCCCTGTTCCCACAAAATACATGATCTCATTCTTTTTTATGGCTGCATACTATTTCATGGTGTCTGTATACCATATTTTCTTTACCCAACCTGTCACTGATGGGCATTTAGGATGATTCCATCTTTGCTATTGTGAATAGTGCTGCAATAAAATTTTCTATGCATGCACCTCAGCCTTTATAACTGCTTATTGATTTTGAGTTCACAAAACATGTATTCTATAGCACCCATCAAATCTTCTCCCTTTCCCTCTGCTTATCCATCCATTCCTCTACCATCCACTCATCTTTCTAGGCTACGCACATCTCTTTGGAGGTAGCGTGACATAGTGGAAAGAACACATACTTTATACACATCCATACTCCTGGGTTTAAACCCTATTTCACTATGAATATTCTTATTACAGTTTTACTTGTGAAGTTTTTATACCTCTGTAAATCTTCATTTTTTCATCTGAGAATTTGATGAAAAAAATATTCTGCCCAGGCTAGGTGCCTAATACAGTGTAGGCACATCAGATCAGCCAGTATTATTGTTGCTTTCATCTCCTTCAGCTAGATTACAAGGTTTTTGAAGATAGAACTGTAGCATTATAGCCATTTGTTTCTCTAGTGTCTTACACCAGCAGGCATTGAATAAATGTTAGTGTATAATTTGGGTGAAGTGGTGATAACATTCTCCATAGTGGCTATTTTATTCAACAAATGTCTTCTGGAGATTTAAGATAGCAGATCTCATGTTATTCTCTGTAGACACAAAGATGAATAAGCAACAATTCCTCCTAGGGGAGCTTAGATTCAAGAGGATGAGAAAGACAAAGAGTCTTGATAAATTGAGATTTGTATTCAACGTGACCAGAGTGTCAATATGGTGAAAAGAAAGATTTTATTAGTCTTTGGGGCAAGTAGGGACCTGGGTCACATGGACTGCGTCTTAAATAATGAGGAGGAACTTGCCAGGCATATTAGGAGGCAGGTGGATGTTTTCAGCTAAGGACAAAACAGAAACAAAATAAAACAAAAATATAACAATGTGAAGAGGCAAGGAAAAGCATTTGGAAGGATGCTGAGTGTTCAGGTGTGTGACTAAGATGTGAACAATACATACATAATAAAGTTGGAAAGGTAAGGAAAGGACATTGAATGTCATGGTGAGAAGTTAGAATTTCTTATATAAAATTAGGAAGTCTTGGGACATTTTTTTCTTTTTTTTTAAGGCAGAATTTTGCTCTTGTCCCTCAGGCTGGAGTGCAATCACATGATCTTGGCTCACTGCAACCTCCACCTCCCAGGTTCAGTCAATTCTACTGTCTCAGCCTCCTAAGTAGCTGGGATTACAGGCATGCCAAGATAATTTTTATATTTTCAGTAGAGGCAAGGGTTTCACCATGTTGGCCAGGCTGGTCTCAAACTCCTGACCTCAAGTGATCGGCCCGCCTCGGCCTCCCAAAGTGCTGGGATTGCAGGCGTGAGCCACTGCTCCCAGCTGCCTTCGGATTTTTTAGACACTAGAGACACATGGCCAAATATGTGTTACAATGTTCATATTAATAAAAGAGTGGAAAAAAAGATTAGAGTAAAAAGAGTAGAATGGGGAGAAAAGGTAGAACAGAAAAATGATGTTCTTAAACAGCCAAAGTACAAGAGTCTTTACCCTGAGTCCCAGCTCAAGATACTGAACGAGATATTATTTGGACTTTTTAATTTAATTAATTTCATTTTTTATTTTTCAAATTGTTTGTTTCCATAGGCTTTGGGGAAAAGGTGGTATTCGGTTACATGAATAAGTTCTTTAGCTGTGATTTCTGAGATTTTGGTGCACCAATCACCCAAGCAGCATACACTAAACCCAATAGGTAGTCTTTCATCCCTCACCCCACTCCCACACTTACCCTTGAGTCCCCAAAGTCCATTGTATTTTTCTTATGCCTTTGCATTCTCATAGCTTAGCTCCCACTTATGAGTGGGAACATACAATATTTAATTTTCCATTCCTGAGTTACTTCATTTTGAATAAGAGTCTCCAGTTCTATCCAGGTTGCTGTGAATGCCACTAATTTGTTCCATCTTATGGCTGAGCAGTATTCCATGGTGTATGTGTCTGTATATCTATATATATATATATATATAGATAGACAGACAGACAGATAGATATACACACATGGAGTATGTGTGTGTGTGTGTGTGTGTATATATGTATAAATCATATGTATAAATCATATGTATAAATCATAAAGAAATTGTGGTATGTGTGTATGTGTGTGTGTGTGTGTGTATATATATATATATATATATACATATATATATCTCACAATTTCTTTATCTACTAGTTTATAAAGAACATATATATATATATATATATATTTATACATATACGTACACACACAGGTACACACACATATCACAGTTTCTTTGTCTACTAGTTGACTGATGGGAACTTGGGCTGGTTCCATATTTTTGCAATTGCAAATTGCACTGCTATAAACACATGTGTGCAAGTAACTTTTTCGTATAATGACTCTTTTTCCTCTATAAATACCCAGTAGTGGGATTGCTGGATCAAACGGTAGTTCTGCTTTTAGTTCTTTAAAGAATCCCCACACTGTTTTCTGCAGTGGTTGTACTAGTTTACATTCTCACTAGCAGTGCTGAAGATTTCCTTTTCCACTGCATCCACACCAACGTCTATTATTTTTTGATCACTTGATGATGGGCATTCTTGCATGAGTAGAGTAGTATGGCATTGTGGTTTTGACTTGAATTTCCCTGATCATTAGTGATAGTGAGCATTTTATTTGGGCTTTTAAACCCTGAGTTCCTGGTCCATCATTTCCCCTCTCATATGTAGCTGAATTTCAAGTAGGATATAAATAATAATAAAATGTCTTGCAACAAGGTGCTGGGTGATCCTTGGATGAGTATTAGAGCTGCTTTGAAGTAGGTCCAACGTATTCTACTTCAGGAGGAGTGTAGTGTGTTTTCCATGTGAGGTTCTTTCCTGAATCCAGTTTTGTCTAGTTGATATATATGAATTCTAACCTTAATTAGCTTAAAGCGTGGCCAGCTATCCATGGCAAGCTTGTCAGATCTGACCTCTGGATACTTAGCTCATGAGCTTCTAGAGGTCAGAGCAGCAGGGAGGGGCTGTTCTCTGGGCTGCGGCTGATGGGTTTCACAAGAATGTTACAAAAAGCTGTTCTTGGGATCTGTGACCAAATCGCAGTAGGCTGAGTTCTCTCTGAAGGGGCAAGTGGTTTCCACTGCACTCCTTGGAGACCAAGGCATTGTGTTGGCCAAATCAAGTTGTGGGGTGGAGAAGGGGAGATGGGGGAGAGACAGTGAGGATCTCCCTAAACACCCCTCCCACTTCAAATTGTGCAACTCTACATTTTTCTCTTTTCTGCGCTAGCCTTTACTGTCTGTATCGTTTGAATAAAGTATTCCAATTAGAAACTAATTTGAAAACTACTGGACTCGGCACATAAGGCAGACTCAGACTCATGGAGAAGAGTTGGAACCCTAAACACAGGCAGCAGGCAGCAGGTTCCAGGCAGTTGGTGGGAGCCCACACCTGCCTAAATTTCCTGAGATGTTACAGCCTCAGATGCAGGTGGGAAGGTAGGCTAAGCCAGTGCAGAGACTGTTCAACTTCAACAGGACTACCAGGTTCTAACAAGTTTCTTTGGCATGCCACCCTTGGGATTCTCCAGATACGTATATACCCAACTCAGGCCAGGCATGGTGGTTCATCCCTGTAATCCCAGCACTTAGGGAGGCCAAGGCGAGTGGATCACCTGAGGTCAGGATTTTAAGACCAGCCTGACCAACATGGTAAAACCCTATTTCAACTAAGAAAACACACACACACACACACACACACACACACACACACACAGACACACACAGACACACACACACACACACACACACAATTAGCCGGGCATGGTGGTGAGCACCTGTAATCCAGGCTGAGTTAGGAGAATCACTTGTTCATCATGGATATTGGCCTGAAGTTTTCTTTTCTTGCTGAGTCTCCGCTGGGTTTTGGTTTCAGGATGATGTTGATCTCATAAAATGATTTGGGAAGGATTCCCTCATTTTGGATTGTTTGGAATAGTTTCAGAAGGAATGGTACCAGCTCCTCTTTGTATGTCTGGTAGGCTGTGAACCCATCTGGACCTGGGCTTTTTTTGGGTGGTAGGTTTTTAATTGCTGCCTCAACTTCAGATCTTGTTATTGGTCTATTCAGGGTTTCGACTTCTTCCTGGTTTAGGCTCAGGAGGGTGCAAGTGTCCAGGAATTCATCCATTTCTTCCAGGTTTACTTGTTTATGTGCATAGAGTTGTTTGTAATAATCTCTGATGACGGTTTGTATTTCTGTGGTATCTGTGGTGATATCCCCTTTATCGTTTTTTATTGCATCTATTTGATTATTCTCTCTTTTCTTTTTTATTAATCTGGCTAGTGGTCTATCTATGTTGTTGATCTTTTCAAAAAACCAGCTCCTGGATTTATTGACTTTTTGAAGGTTTTTTTTGTGTCTCTATCTCCTTCAGTTCTGCTCTGATCTTAGTTACTTCTTGTCTTCTACTAGGTTTTGAGTTTTTTTGATCTTGCTCCTCTAGCTCTTTCAATTTCGGTGTTAGGGTGTCGATTTTAGGTCTCTCCTTGCTTCTCATGTGGGCATTTATTGCTACATATTTTCCTGTAGAGACTGCTTTAAATGTGTCCCAGAGATTCTGGTATGTTGTGTCTTCGTTCTCGTTGCTTTTGAAGAACATCTTTATTTCTGCCTTCATTTCATTGTTTATACAGTCAACATTCAAGAGCCAGTTGTTCAGTTTCCATGAAGCTGTGCGGTTCTGAGTTAGTTTCTTAATTCTGAGTTCTAATTTGATTACACTGTGGTCTGAGAGATTGTTTGTTATGATTTCCGTTCTTTTGCATTTGCTGAGGAGTGATTTACTTCCAATTATGTGGTCAGTTTTAGAGTAGGTGTGATGTGGTGCTGAGAAGAATGTATATTCTGTGGATTTGGGGTGGAGAATTCTGTAAATGTCTATTAGGTTTGCTTGGTCCAGGTCTGAGTTCAAGTCCTGGATATCCTTGTTAATTTTCTGTCTCGTTGGTCTGTCTAATATTAACAATGGGGTGTTAAAATCTCCCACTATTATTGTGTGGGAGTCTAAGTCTCTTGGTAAGTCATTAAAAACTTGCCTTATGTATCTGGGTGCTCCTGTATTGGGTGCATATATATTTAGAATCGTTAGCTCTTCTTGTTGCATTGATCCTTTTACCATTATGTAATGTCTTTCTTTCTCTATTTTGATCTTTGTTGGTTTAAAGTCTATTTTATCAGAGACGAGAATTGCAACTCCTGCTTTTTCTTTGCTCTCCATTTGCTTGGTAAATCTTCCTCCATCCCTTTATTTTGAGCCTTAATATATCCTTGCATGTGAGATGGGTTTCCTGGATACAGCACACCAATGGGTTTTGGTTTTTTATCCAATTTGCCAGTCTGGGTCTTTTGATTGGGGCATTTAGCCCATTTACATTTAGAGTTAATATTGTTATGTGTGAATTTGATCCTGCCATTTTGATGCTAGCTGGCTGTTTTGCCCATTAGTTGATACAGTTTCTTCATTGTGTGGATGCTCTTTACCATTTGTATATTTTTGGAGTGGCTGGTACTGGTTGTTCCTTTCTATGTTTAGTGCCTCTTTCAGGAGCTCTTGTAAAACAGGCCTGGTGGTGATGAAATCTCTGAGTACTTGCTTGTTGGTAAAGGATTTTATTTCTCCTTCATTTATGAAGCTTAGTTTGGCTGGACACATTTTCTTTATCCAGTTTTTCATTGATGGGCATTTGGGTTGGTTCCAAGACTTTGCTATTGTAAACAGTGTTGCAATGAACATATGTGTGCATGTGTCTTTATAATATAACAATTTATAATCCTTTGGGTATATATCCAGTAATGGGATTGCTGGGTCAAATGGAATTTCTATCTCTAGGTCCTTGAGGAATTGTCACACTGTCTTCCACAATGGTTGAACTAATGTACACTCCCACCAACAGTGTAAAAGCGTTCTTATTTCTCCACATCCTCTCCAGCGTCTGTTGTCTCCAGATTTTTTAATGATCACCATTCTAACTGGTGTGAGATGGTATCTCAATGTGGTTTTGATTTGCATTTTTCTAATGACTAGTGATAATGAGCTTTTTTCATGTTTGTTGGCTGCATAAATGTCTTCTTTTGAGAACTGTCAGTTCATATTCTTCACTCACTTTTTGATCGTTTTTTTTTTCTTATAAATTTGTAAAGTTCTTTGTAGATTCTGGATATTAGCCCTTTCTCAGATGGGTAGGTTGCAAAATTTTTTTCCCTTTCTGGGTTACTGGTTACTCTAATGATAGTTCCTTTTGCTGTGCAGAAGCTCTTAAGTATAGTTACATGCCATTTGTCTATTTTGGCTTTTGTTGCCATTGCTTTTGGCGTTTTAGTCATGAAGTCCTTGCCCATGCCTATGTCCTGAATGGTTTAGCCTAGGTTTTCTTCTAGGGTTTTTATGGTGATTGGTCTTATGTTTAAATCTTTAATCCAACTGGAGTTAATTTTTTTATAAGGTGTTAGGAAGGGGTCCAGTTTCAGCTTTCTGTACATGGCTAGCCAGTTTTTCCAACACCATTTAGTAAATAGGGAATCCTTTCCCCATTGCTTCCATTGCTTGTTTTTGTTAGGTTTGTCAAAGATCAGATGGTTGTAGACGTGTGGCATTACTTCCGAGGCCTCTATTCTGTTCCATTGGTTTATATCTCTGTTTTGGTGCCAGAGCCATGCTGTTTTGATTACTGTAGCCTTGTAGTATAGTTTGAAGTCAGGTAGCATGAGGCCTCCAGCTTTGTTTTCCTTTTTTTTTTTCCTCAGGATTGTCTTGGCTATGTGGGCTCTTTTTCAGTTCTATATGAAGTCTAAGGTGGTTTTTTTCCAGTTCTGTGAAGAAAGTCAGTGGTAGCTTTATGTGGATAGCACTGAATCTATAAATTACTTTGGGCAGTATGGCCATTTTCGCAATAATGATTCTTCCTAACCATGAGCATGAACTATTTTTCCATCTGTTTGTTTCCTTTCTTATTTCCTTTAGCTCTTTCAAAATTTCCTGGGTACTTACCATGGGGCAGGCTCTGGGAACCCAAGAACAAATGGGATATGTCCTGACTCCCAAGGAGTTTATGGATTTATGTGATTTAGGCAAGTAAATAGACAACACAACACAGTACATGTTAGAATAAAGTAGACGGTAGGGCCAATTGGATCAGTTATGGGCAGCTTACAAGGGCCAGGGAGGGCTTCTTAGGAGAGGGAAACTTATACTGAATTCTGGAAGATGGGAGAGTTGACCTAATAAGAAGGGCATTCTGGGTAAGGGTGATCACCAGGAGCTGTTGTGGTTCTGGGAACCAGCTGGATTTAGTTTCTAAATCTGATCTCATCATTTACTGAGAACAAAGGAAAGTTATTTACTTCTTAACAGCTCTGTTTTTTCACCTGTAAAATGAAGAAAATTCAGGAGAAAAAGCATTCTAGATGGAAGTAGAGTGTTGAGCAGGTGCTCAATCACAACAGAATACCTGTGTAAACCAAGGAGTGTAACTATGTCTAGCAAGTGACAAGTGATAAACTATTGGCTCTTTCAAGAGGATTCCTTAACATTGTGTTTAAGTACTTTCTTAAATATAGATTTTTCAATATTTCAGAAAAACAGCATTTATAATATCTGTTGTTTAATTCTAAAAATAATGATGCTGGCCAGGCATAGTGGCTTATGCCTTCCTGTAATCCCAGTACTTTGGGAAGCTGTGTGGGTGGCTCAGCTGAGGTCAGGAGTTTGAGACCAGCCTGACAAAGATGGTGAAGCCTCTCTCTATTAAAAATCTAAAAATATTAGCCAGGTATGGAACCACAAGCCTTTAATCCCAGCTACTTGAGAGGCTAAGGCAGGAGAATCACTTGAACCCGGGAGACGGAGGTTGCAGTGAGTTAGGATTATGCCACTGCACTCCAGCCAGGGTGACAGAGTGAGACTCCATCTCAAAAATAAATACACAAATAAATAAGTATAAAAATAATGATGCTGATTTTGCCCGAAAATGAGGAATAAGAAGAGCAAGGAGGAGGAGGAGGAAGAGGAGGAGGAGGAGAAGAAGAAGGAGAAGGAGAAAGAGGAGAAGAAGCAGCAGCAGCAGCTAGATATAACTTGAGTTCTTCCACATTGACAAGACCCTTTAAAAGTTGTATAGGGTAGTTGCTGTTGACAAAAGTTTATTCCCTTATACATAGGCTTACTACAGAAGGAACTAAGGCTCAAATTATTTTTATTTTTTATTTTGTTTTTATTACTTTTTGAGACAGAGGCTCACTCTATCACCCAAGCTGGAGTGCAATGGTGCACTCTACACTCATTGCAACCTCTGCCTCCCAGGCTCAAGGGATTCTCCTGCCTCAGTCTCCCTAGTAGCTAGAATTATAGGCATGCACCACCATGCTGGCTATTTTTTTATTTTTTGTAGAGACAAGATTTCACCATGTTGGCAAAGCTGGCCTTGAACTTAAGGTGATCCACTGTCTCAGGCTCCATAAGTGCTGGGATTACAAGTGTGAGCCACTGTGCCCAGCTCAGTTTTATTTTTAAACTAAGTCTTATTTTAAACTAAGGCTCAAATCTGTTTTATTTTTAAATTCCACATTGTGAACATCTATTTCTGTTTACACACACACAAAAATGACATGTGTCCTTTTCAGTATAGCACCAATTAATATATAAACAGAAAAAAAAATGATACCAAATAGAAAGTAAATGTATTACAGTATGTCAGAGAAATTGCATCACACTCCTGACCTGAAGACTGAGTTCAGTCTTTGCTTTATTAGACTTAGGGATAGAACTTTACCTCTATCTAAGCACTGTCTGTGGAATTATAAATTGGCCATGTTTATCATTGCTGTCAACCTAATGAAAGGGAATTTGGACAGAAAACTCCATGGAGGAAATGGAAACTCATGGATTAATCAAGCAGAGGGGATAGAGGAAGGCCTGAGGACAGTGGGAATAACCCTGGACCCAGGTATCTGCAGAGACAAATAGACTTGGCAATGCCAGGCAAGCAGCTGATGGTGATCTGAACCACTGGAGTGCACAGCTGGAGGGGTGGAAATGCCTCTTAGTTCCCTAACCAAACTACTGAAGAAGACACTAGGGGAGGTGATCACTGAGCCCCCAGCTCTGACACCCAGCTTTTCTGGAAGTCAGCCTTTCACGGTGTTAAACTTACTTTGAAAAATCATGGGGTGAGTTTGCTTCCCCAAGAGTCACGTGAAAATGACTCAGTGAGAGGTTCCCACACATCACATTAGCAGGTGAATGGATACTTTAAGAGGCATTGATTGCATCAGAACTCCTAAGAAGGTGAGAAAAATTTTGGTAAAACGACTCTAGGTGATTTTTTAAAATCACAAACGGATATTGGGGGAAGCTTCAGAATACTTTAGCAGATAGGATCTCTGCTGAGATTACTAGTTCCGGAGAGGAGCGGATGCAAGGGGGATGTCAGTAAACATGTAGAAAATGAGAGTGTTATCAAGAATGGAGAAATATGTAAAGAATACATGTGCGAGTATGAATTACCAGAACAGTGAGATCTTAAGAGAATTCAACAGCCTTAAGGAAAGTGGGTTTGATCACTATGCCTGACACATAATTACCACACACTTGCTGACTCTATGAGGTTGAATTAAATGTTAAGACACACAGATTATTAGAATCAGAAGGGTGTGAAAGAGCACGCTGCCCTGCAGCCCACCAGTGCATGAGATGGGCCTTTCCCTGCCATGGGCAGAAGGGGCACCTTGCCCATGATCTGCACAGTGACCCACCCGGACCAGCTCCTTTCTGCACAAAATATGCTGCTGTTGGGAGCTGCCATTACTTTTCAAGTAGTAAAATAACAAAAGTATTAATATCTGAAAATCTGCAATGGTCAGAACCAGAAAGAGAGAATGAACCAGGAAAACCAGGATCAGATATAGAGAGGTTCTCCTTCTGGCTGACCGTGTTAGGCAGTGGCCTCATAGCCCCAAAATATATTTTTCTATTCTTCCTTACATTATTTCACAATCTTATTCCACATGCATGTATTCTGAAATTCTATGAGTAGAAACTTATATTTGAAACAGCCCTCCCCCCAAAAAAGTATTTAAATACTTGGATGAGGACAGGGCATCAGTCAGGGACATGGTGGTTACTCACAAGCCTCTTGTATTACTGGGATTGGCAGCTTGAGAAACATGGGAGGGCTGAGAAAGTTTAGGGAGGTTTTTTTGGTGGGGGGAAATATAAGAAACTTTGAGGGGATGAGAAAGAGTTACTTTAGTTGTTCTCAGCTCAAATTTGAGCAGATATTTCTTTCTCCCCAGTTGTCGTCAGCTTATGACATCACTCCTCAATTGCACTTATTTTCTGATCCCACATATGTCCAAGGGAAGAGCCTCTGCCATTTTGAGTGCTGGACTCCAATGACTCCAGACCAGATGACCTCTACTGACAGAAAAGGATGGCAAGCAGAGTGCCCTGGGCTACTTGGCTCAACTCTCGCAGCCAGTGACACTGGGGAGAGAATCAGATGAGGAAAAGTGCCCGTCACAGTGTTTGAGATAAAGTAGCCGCTTAACCACTTACTTCTTCTATGGCAATTTTTAAATATAGAGTGTCTTCCAAACATTTTTTAAATTTTATTTTTAATTGACATAATAGCCATATATATTTATAAGACATATAGTGATATTTCAATACATACACGTATAGTGATCAGATGAGGATAATTAGCACATCCATCATCTCATATTTATCATTTCTTTGGGGAACATTCAGTATTCTCCTTCTAGCTATTTGAATCAAAATATAATATACTTTTGTTAAGTCTAGTCATTCTACAGTGCTATCGAACACTAGAACTTATTCTTCCCATCTAGCTGTAATTTTGTTTTCTTTAACAAATCTCTCCCAAGTGGCCATTTTGCATTGTGAATTAATATTCTCTCTCTTTGTCTGTCTCTCTCTCGCTCACACACACACA
>NW_016107482.1:2008632-2042566 GCF_001604975.1 Cebus imitator | reverse complement strand
AAAGAAAGAAAGAAAAAGAAAAGAAAGAAAGAAATGCTGATTGAGACCCAGTAAATTCAGTAAATTGATTTTCTAACCTAAATAACAAGGAATAGCTAACATCTGTTTGCAAAACACATTCCTAGTAAAATTTGAATGTTCCAATGGGCTGTGAATTGTTAAGAAGGTTAAAGGGCCCTAAAGGGTTAAAGTGAGGGACTGTGATCTAACCAAGCCACACTCCCATCAGGGGGATTATACGTCAATGGGTGATAACAAGACAGAGTTCTCTTTCCAGTCCTTAGAAAGAGAAGGAAGACAGCAATTAGGAAGAAAGAGAGTTATAGGAAGTGGTAGGAATTGAAGAGAACATAGAAAAGATCTTAACTCTACCTTATTAAAGTTTAATTATCCAATTACAAAATAGATGTTTTATTTCCCAAACTGGCATTTTGGTTTCTGATAGCACCACACACACACACACACACACACACACACACACACACACACACTGTCTCTCTCTCTCTCTCTCTTTCTCTCTCTCTCTCTTTCTCTCTTAAATTTTGCAGCTCTTTTCAGAATTTTCTGTATGGACCCTGATAAACATATGTAATATATTTTTAAAATTTGATTAATGGAAGGATTAAGACTTGGGGGCCTAATAAACAATTAAAAGCCAACCTGATCATATATTTGCATTTTATAGGTGCTGCTTTAAATTCTAATTTCTAATATTTTTCTTTCAAGGAAGCTTACAAGTTCGCTATCAGTTGAGCAAGGAAGAATCCCATATATTCACCATTGATGCGGAGAACTTTGCCAACAGGAGGATGCACCACTTGAAGATTAACCGAGAGGGAAGAGAGCTTACCATTCAGGTACCATCCTTACTTTCTCCCACTCAGCCAGTGTGCCTTGGCTACTCTATCAAACTTTTCTAAGCTTCTCCCCATGTCAGTGTAGTGCCTAGTGCTGGAAAGAGAGTTACAGATCACACTTGTCCACAGACTTGGAAGAACTAGGATCATGGTTCTCAAGATGTGCTTCCCATGTCCCACCAGCATCAGCATCACGTGGGACCCTATTAGAAATGCACATTCTTGGTCCATGCTCAGTGGCTCACACCTGTAATCTCAGCACTTTGGGAGGCTGAGACAGGTGGATCACAAGATCAGGAGTTCAAGACCAGTCTGACCAACATTGTGAAACCCCGTCTCTACTAAAAACACAAAAATTAGCCAGGTATGGTGGTGCTCACCTGTAGTCCCATCTACTCAGGAGGCTCATGCAAGAGAATTGCTTGAAAGCAGGAGGCGGGGGTTGCAGTGGGCCAAGATCATGCCATTGTACTCCAGCCTGGTTGACAGAGTGAGACTCCATCTCAAGAAAAAAAAAAAAAAGAGAAATGCAGATTCTCGGCCAGGTGTGGTGGCTCATGCCTGCAATCCCAGCACTTTGGAAGGCTGAGGTGGGCAGATCACCTGATATCAGGAGTCGAAGACCAGCCTGGCCAACATGGCAAGACCCCTTCTCTGTGAAAACTACAATATATCCAGGTGTGGTGGTGTATGCCTGTAATCCCAATAACTCAGGAGGCTGAGGTAGGAGAATCACTTGAACCTGGGAGGCGAAGGTTGCAGTGGGCAGAGATAGTGCCACTGCATTCCAGCCTGGGAGGCAGGGCAACTCCATCTCAAAAAAAAGAAAGAAAAGAAAAGAAATGGAGATTGGTGATTTCCACACCACATCTACTAAATCAGAGTCTACGGAAGAGGGGAAAGCAGCAGGTGATACTAGTGTCTGCTCCAGTTTGCCAACCCCTGGGCTGCATTAAAGTGAGGAAGACACACAAGAAAAGAGGAAATCACAATAGGCTGTGGGAAGGGCTGTGGCAGCATCATCCACAGATGATACTGAAGAGGGTACTGATCACACCCTGGCATCAGTACTTACTTCCTGGAGGAAGTGAGAAGTAAGCTGAGTCTTGAAGATGAATAGGAGTTGGCCACATGCAAGAGGAGAGAGTTCAAGATGAGCGTCCGTGTGGGCGCAGGCTAAAGCTATCTGAAAGCATTTCTGTGGGAGGCACCCCATGAGATCTCAGTGGGCTCCATATAAAGGGCCAGCAGCAGATGATGGCAGATCCCAACAGAGAATAGGCAGAGTCCAGATCATCCCCTTTAGAGCCATCACCCCCAGCAAGCACTTGCATCTGCCCAGCAATCACTCCATGTTTTTTAATTTTTCTGTTCTCCTAGTGGACCATTTTATACTTTCTTCTCTTTACTTATCCTGCTAACAATTGCCAGTTCGTCTTCACTCTCAGTGGATGACTTTGCTCTCTTACTTCTTGTAAAAAATATAACGTTCAGAAGAGACTATCCACACATTCTTAAAAGCACATTACCTACCTGCCACATCTGTGTTTGCAATCTCTTTCCCACCTGGATAGTTCATGGTTCTAGCTAAGGTCCGACTTTACTACCTGTGGGCCAGATCTGATATCCTGCTGAAGAAAATCACTCCGGCATGTTTCCTTCTCCTTCTCTTTCGTCAGTTTTTTCCAGCTCTACTGGATGGCTCCCCAAAGCATAAAACAAATACTTACTACATACATTAAGAACTAATATACAATGATAACAACTCTAAACAAGCAAACAAGCCAGCCTATCTCTGGTTAAAGAGAGAAAACCTTTCTCTTATCTGACTTCTTATACTGTTCCATTGTCTTTGTCATTTTCTTGCCCAAATTTTTGGAAATGTTGTTAATATATTTGTTCTTCAAATTTTCCCTACCTTTTTCTTATACCTCTACTGAAAGAGTTTTGCCTCTGTGCTGCAGCAAAATTGTGCTTCTCAAAGCATCAGTGTGCTTACCTTGCAAAATCCAGTGGTCACATCTCAGTATTACTTTTTCTTGTCCTCTCATTGCCAACTGATGTAGGGATTCCTCCCTGTTCTTGCAAGTTAAGTCTTTATTGCTTGCAGGGTATAACTCTCGCCTTTGAGCCTTCTGTTTGTGTTAGTTGCTTACTCTTTGTTGGTTTCTCATCATCTCTCAAAACTCTACCCGTTAGAACACCCCAGGACTCCCACTTCTGCTTCTGATCTACACTCACTCCATGCTCATCTCATTCAATCTCACAGCTTTAAATTTCATGTATATGCTGATGAATCAATCCCGAATGCATATCTAACACTAATCTTGTCCCTGGATTCCAGACCTTATATCAACTACCTACGGGACATATCTATATGAATGTCTGTCAGATGTCAGAATATTTAAATAAATAGTTAAAATTGACCCATTAGGAAGTCCCCCTGAAACAATGACCTCGTCCCCCATAAGCACATCCAAGTTAGTGGCAGCTTCATTTTTCAAGTACCCAGTCTGGAAATTGTGGTATTCTCTTTTTCTTTCTCCTTCTCTTCCATGCAGCATCCGTGGATCAATAGCATCTACCTTTCCCCAAGCCACCCTTGTCCTTTGCTTGGATGATCTCTGTTTATAGTTGCCTTTTGATTGCCATCTCCTCATTCCTCCTTATGTTCCTCAGCTGCCTATCCTCAACAGTCAGAGTCATCCTGGTAAAGGAATAGTCAGATCTTGGCATTCTTCTGTCCACACCCTCTCAATGGCTTCCTTTCTTGTGCAGAGAAAAAGCCAAAGGCCCTCCAGTGGCTTATAAAGATCTCCATGATCTGACACCGCTGCTCTTTTCCTGGTTGCTTCTCTAGCCTCATCTATCACATGCACCCTAGAACTCAGTTGTACCACTTTCGCCTCCTTGCTATTTGCAGAGCCCTTGGACTCACTGCTTTGCCCAGAATGCTATTCCTTATCTACATGCATGTCCAGTTCTTGTACTTCCTTCTGGACGCAAATGACTCAAAAAGTCATTCTCATTGAGGCCATCTCTGATTAGCTTATTTAATACAGCAACCTATTTCCTGGTTTTCAACCCGACACTCCCCGTTATCCTTGCCTGTACTTTTTTTTTCCTCTCAGCACCTAACTTCCAACACAATGTATTTACTTAACAAATTTTCTGCCCTCTCTCCCTCCTCTGGAATGTAAGTTGCCTGAGAGCAGTGGAGAGTCATTCTGAGCAGAAAGGTGCCGAAGGAAAGTCACCGCAGGGGATATGGGAGGTTATGTATGAATCCCTGCTGGGTTGCACTGAAGCTGTGCAAAGTCAGGCAAATGGCCGATGGGATCTTAGTCTCCTCTTCTTACAGGTGAACGGTAAAATAATGAGGATTATTTCCAGAAATGACATCCTATGCATGGTCAGAGCAGAGTCTGGAAGAAACCAATAGGATTTGTCTAGTTTGAATAAGTGGGGATGGATGGAGAGGGCTGCCTAGGAATCTGGAGGGGACAGAATGGTTGGAGCTGATATTAGCAATGGGTGAAGCAAGGAGATCCCTAAAGCATGGACATAGAAATAAGGTCTTACTAAAGTTTTCCAGCGGTGGCTTTTGCTTACCCCTGCAAGATGGGATTATCAACCGTCCATGTTGGATGCAACTGCTCAACTACCTTCTCCTCCCCAGGACCACATGTTTTGTCGAACTGCAATCCTTGCCCAGGAAAATTTCTCTGCCCACACCTAAATGAGATCAGGTCAGAATTATGGAACAATAGGGGCAATGATGGCCCTAAGGACAAACTGAGAGCAAGAGGGAGAAATAAAAAATGAGTTCCTGCCTCCTATTAATGCTAATTTTGCACAGCAAGTTCCTGAGCAGGTTTCATTGGTTTGCTTGTTTGCAGCAAAGAATTTGGTGAGAAAATCTTCATGGGGAGATAAATACCTGTAAAAAGCTGTGTACAGTTTCCCAGGGAGAAGACTTGTGTGGAAGCCCTTATTTCACAAAGAAGAAAGAGAGGGGTATTTTATGTGCATTGTGGGAGAATTAGGGAGACCTGACTAATCTCTCCTGAGAGAAAACCTCAGGCGGCGGGGAGGGAGTGGGGGGTCTGCTCTCTGTGTGAATTTTTTTAAGCTATTTCCAGATGGGATCCTTTTATTCTTACCTGCAGTCCTCTGCTGATGTGACTTTGTTTCCTGATTTCTTGCAGATGGACCAGCAGCTGCGACTCAGTTATAACTTCTCTCCAGAAGTGGAATTCAAGGTTATAAGGTCACTCACCCTGGGCAAAGTCACAGGTATTTTGTTCTAGTTCATACCTTTCCAGTGGGCTTTATTAAAATAAGTAAACACATAATTTTCATTAGGGTGATTAAGGATTCAAATCTGGAGCCTTTTGATCCCATAATATCTGAGATCTGAAACCAGGACTTTTTTTTTTTTTTTTAAGATGGAGTCTTACTCTGTTTCGATCTCAGCTCACCGTAACCTCCTCCTCCTGGGTTCAAATAATTCTCCTGCTTCAGTCTCTGGAGTAGCTGGGACTACAGGCATGTGCCACCATGCCCAGATATTTTGTGTGTGTGTGTGTATTTTTAGTAGAGATAGGGTTTCACCGTGTTAGCCAGAATAGTCTTGATCTCCTGACCTTGTGATCTGCCCACCTCAGCCTCCCAAAAGTGTTGGGATTGCAGACATGAGCCACCACACTCAGCCTGAAACCAAGATTTCTTCTTACAAAATGTCAGAATGTGTCTATGGCAGAAATAGGCACTGCATTTCTATCCACTTTATAACAATTTGCAAGAGGTAAAATATTAAAGTAATTAAGCAGAATACTCATTTACTTAATTTTAAAATATATTTTTAAATTTTATTTAATTTTAACTTAAATGTATGAGTACATAAGGATTTGAATAACTCAATAATTGATCAAAAATATTAAAGGCATTGTAATTTCCTACTATGATAGAGAATTTTCTTTTTTTCTACTGGAAGTTCTGTGAATTTCACTTTATATATGATGAGAGTATTCATTACATGCATGCAAGATTGAAATTTTTATATCTACTTGATGAAGTGAACATTTTATCACGCTTAATGATCTTTTTAAACTTTAGTAATGTCTTTTTATGCTTAAATTTGTTTTGCCTATTATTAATATGCCGATTACAGCTTCACTTAACTTAGTATTTGCCTGGCCTCGTTGCCCATTCATTTTTCTTTCAGTGGTTCTTTTTTTTTTAAGCTTTATAGATGATCTTGTGAAGGACACTGCTAAATTTTATTTTACATACACAATCTGTCCCTCCATGTTTTTTCGTAAAGGCAAATGTAGGTCCTTTTACATTGTGGGTCTCCTTGTACTCAGACTTGTTTCTGCCAGCCTATTTTTTATGTATCCAACTTTTCCTGTGATTCTACCGTTTTCTTTCTAACTCTCTCTATCGCAGTCCAGTGCAGAAAACATGAATAACTCTAGGCATTTTAAGCAGAAACACATTTAACACAGTAAGTTAGTTGCTGACGAAATTGTTGCAGCACTTACAGTGTAGGTTCTTGAGGTCTTTTGCAATGACTTCCCTGTGCCCCATACTGTATGCAAATTCACAAGTAGAAGGAGGAGGTCTCTGAAAAATGGCTGTGGAGGGGCATCATGGTCCCCTGCTTTTGCTTGCCAGTAGAAAGAGCTGAAAAGGCAGAAAAATGACTCCTGCTACAGACTTCCAGCTTCATAAAGGGTTTATAATTTCCAGATGTAGTGTTGATCCAGAAACCTAGCTGCAGTAGGGTCAAAAAATGTCCATTTGAGTTTCTCAAATGGCAATTGGAAGAACACTGATCAACACTGATCCTAGATTGAGTTATTTATTTCTGATTCCATTTCGCCTCCTAATAATAATCATCGTTATATTTTTACATACTGCTTTTTTATTTATTAATACAGACACAGTTTATATATTCCTCATTTCTTCCTTTATCTCAGACTTTTCTATTTTCTGCCAGATTTTATTTTCTTCTTTTGAAGTAAATTCTTTTGAATTCTTTTCTGTTTAAGGGTCTCTTCATTATATATATAATATATATATTATATATATACATATCTGAACAAAAGGTTTTTATTTTACCTTTAATCTTGGAAGATAATTTTGTTAGATCTTCAATTAAATGTTGAAGAATATTTTCTATCAGATGTTGAGAAATGGGTCAGAGGTGTGATGGAGCCAATGGCACCCGCCCATAAGAGCCAGGTATACATGTCTCTCCCCACCTCTGCAACCTTCACTGGAGGCAGGATGGCAGCTTGAAATCAGCTGTATTAGGAGAGTTTACACTGTGGATGTCAGAAATGCTCAAAGCCAAGGCTTTTCCTATGTCTTCCTCCTGAAGAACCAGTTTCAAAGCCTCCCTGGCACATCAGTGTCCTCTTGTTTTCTGGCTTCCCTGCTTGCTCCTGAGAAGTCAGCTGTCCATCTGTCCTGCTTTTAAAGGTGCTCTGACCACTCCCATGCCTACCACCTACAAGTTGATTTAAAGTCATCTCTTTTTCTTTGGTGTTTTGCAGTTTTGTCATCAGGTGTCTGCTTGTGGATTTCTTTAAAAATTATCTTACTTGATATTTTTATGTTTCCTGTTCATTAGTTCATATGTATCTATATATCCAATTCATATTTATCATTCATATGTGTCTGTTATCAGTTCTTAAAAACTCTCAATGTATCAACTCTTACTTCCTCCTATTCTATCTACTCAAAATCTTTTAGATTTTAATTATATGAACTTAGACTTGCTAATTCCATCATCCTATTTCTTATCCTCTTTTTATAATTTGTACTCTTTGATATAACATGTTGCATTCTGGGCAATTAATTTGGCTTTATCATCACATTCGCTGGTCCTCTCTTTGTGTCTAATCATATTCAATGAATCGTTTCTTATTGATTTTATATTTCATTTCTAAAAATAATATTTTGTTATTTTGAAAGCATGCCTATTAATAAAGATAATCTGTTGTCTCTGTTCTTTTGTTTGTTTCCACCTTTTTATGCCTTCAGGCACTTCGTTAATAGTTATTGAACATTTTGTCTGTGATAATCCCAACATCTGAAGTCTGTAAGGGTCCCAGTCTGTTACTTGCTGTTTTCTAAGGTTTTCCTGCAGTAGTTTGTTTCCTTGTGCTGTGTGTGTGTGTGTGTGTGTGTGTGCACGTGTGTGTGTTCATATTGATTGTAATTAATTTGCGACAATTCTAAAGATTAAAAATCAAGGCACTTTCCTCAAAATAAGGTATTTTTTTTTTTTTTACTTTACCAGGTGCAAGGAGGTACTACAAATTTAGGAAAATTTTAATTTCTCACCTTTTTACTGAACAGAGAAGAGATATAAATTTGAGCTCCCTACCTGAATGAGATCAGTCTTCTGGTTAGAGTCTTAGCAGAAATGTTGATACTATTAAATCAGTAACCAAATTATAACACCCTTGGAAAGGGGGAAAATTTGGGTTTACTGACTACAAAGCCAAGACCTTTTTCATGGCACCTGCTTTGTGTAATGGAAGCTCCAATAACATCCTCTTGTTAAAAAAAGAAAAAAAAAAATCTTTGTTAAATCTTACCACCATGTGTAGCATTCATATGACCCTTGATACTTTTAGCTAAGCCGACAATAATACTGGGGAATCAAAGTGTTAAAGCAAGGTACTTCAGATGACTTGTTATTTTATTTCTGGTGCTTTGTAATTATCAGGTAAAAAAGAACTATATTAAGATTGAGGAATAATACTGTATCAGTCCATTTTTGCATTGCCATAAATACTTGAGATTGGGTCATTTATAAAGAAAAGAGGTTTAATTCACTTACGATTCTACAAGCTGTACAAGAAGCATGATGCTGGCATCTGCTCACCTTCTGGGAAGCCTCAGGAATCTTACAGTCATGGCAGAAGGCGAAGGAGGAGCAGGTATGTCACATGATCAGAGCAGGATGAAGACAGAGGGGGAAGATGCTACACACTTTTAAACAATTTTATCTCACCAACTCACTCATTATGGCAAAGACATCAGCAAGAGGATGGTACTAAACCATTCACAAGAAATCTTCCATCATGAGCCAATCACTAACCACCAGGTCCTACCTATGACATTAAAGATTGCAATTCAACATGAGATTTGAGTGAGGACACAGATACAAACCATATCAAATAGCCAATAAAATATCTTCATTGTTCTAAGGATGGGAGACATCTGCCTACTGGGCTTTCTTCCCATTTGAACTGCTATTGAACAGATGGGAGGATTTGGACCAACACTGAACTTCAACACTATGGTCTATGAAAGGTCCTAGCAGAAGGTAAAGGGAGACAATATGAACATCCAGGCTTATTATTAAGAAACGACACTAATCCTAGGGGACCTTTGGAACAAGGAAACCAAACCCCATTCATCAGAAAGAGAGTAGAGTAGGGATAGAGGAAACAGGAAGAGATGGTATTAAAATGGATACATGGAATTTATGCAACTGAACTTCACAATTTAAAAAAAGATTACTTTGTATGACATTTTTAACTGTAAATCAAAGACTAGGAAGCATTTTTCATGGTAGATATGAAAAGAAAAATATATGTAGTAAATCTAGTATGTCAGTTTTCTTCAGTACCACTAATATCATTTCATTGCAAAGCAAAAGCAAGTTTGTTCATTTTCCTTTTGTACAAAAAGGACAAATTCCTTATTAAAGAGGACAGTGGTTTAGTATATCCTCTATACCACCCATGGTGCTACAGATACTGTGATGAATAAATCAGTTTTGTTTGTTTGTTTCCTGAAGGTTTGCATGATGTAGATACTGGCCCACGAAAAATAGCAGATATAATTGTCTACATTAAAACTTCACTGTTGGTTCTCTCAGAATGTTGATGCTCAAATCTGTTAAATCATGGGATATTGCAGTTAGTTCTTTGGTTTACTGTCATTTCTTAACGTTCAAGAGAGATTACGTGGTTGTGGCCTATTGCATCAGTGAATTTAAGATAAATAACATTAAAGAGAGAAAAAGCACATATTGAGGGAAGTAACCCATTTGGAAGAGATAATGTTTCTGGAAAATTACTTATTTTATTTGAAAGTATAGATGTGTATGCCTCAGATTCAAACACCGTGTGCTTTATTGCTGCTATTTCTAAGTCTCTGTCTAACTTGGCCATATCATAAGAGCATAGACAGCCATAGAGACTTACGAATTGAAAAACCTTGAAACTTCTAAAGAAAGCTCTGCCTTTTTTGCTTTTAATTTACTTTTTCCTGGTCCTGATGTCTCCTTCTTTACTCTTCCAACATATATCAAAATTTGAATTCAAAGCCAAAACTACTGTTGTTTGTTGAAATTAAGAATTAGTATTATTTTAATGAGAGAAGACTTCTTACCAGTCTGCAGAATTAAGAAGTAGGTACCTTTTAAAATATGGAAACAGGTTAAAGTTTTGGTGGAAAATATTTATACTACTGCCTTTAAACTGTTGCTACAAAATTCTGAAGAGATATTAAGATGGAATTTGCACTCATGGCATGCTGATAGCATTAGTTATTTTTTTTTTTCTTTTTAATGCAGCTTGACAGTTTAATAGGCCAAAGCTCACACCTGCCAGACGCATTATTCTTCTGCTCCAATGGCCGTTTGCCCACCTAGCTTTAAATATTTACTTGCCTCTTACAAAAAATACAGAAATTGAAAGAATTTGTTCTCAAGGTGCATAAAACTTACAGCTAATTGTAAATTGCAGAGCTATCTATGAGCATTCACACATGCTTTTGACCTGTTAAAATGAGTTCTGGTTGCATCTATAGAACAGGGTTAATTCTCTGCAATCCCTCAGGTTTAAACTTTGAGCCTACTGTGTCTTCTGCAACATTACAGTATCATTGAATGAATACCCTGAATGATTTCATGTAAAATCACTTTACAAGCATCTTGCAGAGGGTGAGTTACGGCTGCCATTTACAGAAAGCACAGAAGAATTTATGCATATAAATAAAAGGTGTGTACTTCAAAATGCTCACTTTGGAAGACTGTACTCTAATTCCTTTTTGGTTTTGGACACAGGTCCTTCTTATGATTCAAATCTGGCAGTCAATGCTAAACTAGGAAGCAAAATTTTAGAGTGGAAGATGCTCAGCTTTTTGGAGACAAATTGACCCATGTTTGTATCTCTCATGTAGTTAACCACTGTGTATCCTTGGCGAATTTATCTAACCTGTTTGCAGTTCCCTATCGGTAGCATAAGGATAGTAATACTTAATTCATTTAATTAATTCACAAACCTGTGTAAAGGTTTCATGACACATTATATGCAAAATACTTGGTATGTAGCATATCCTCAAATGATTGCTTTTTTTTTATTTTCAAGGTTGTAGAAACATAAAAGAGAACTGTTAGGGCTTTTTTTTTTTTTCTTTTTTCTTTTTTGTTAATGTGTCTGTCCAGGTGACTGTAAGTGTGACTTCCCAAAAGGTGCTCAACTGTGCTCCAGAAGAGCAATTCTGAAACACGGTGAGTCCTGCAGAATCCAGTGTGACTCATTATCGATTAGCACTGTTCAAGGGTACATCAAACTCATACCAGCTTAAACAATGACAACAGAAGAAAATAATAGTTGGTGAAAATAGAAGTTTCAAGGTGTAAGATCTGTTCAGGTACAGCTGGCTTCAGAATCTCAAATATTATGATTCAGACTTTTCTAGTCTGTCTAATTTCTTACTCCGTATTTGACTGCTTACCTCTTGAAGGGACTTCATTTGCAGTCAAGATTTCAGTGGTAATGAAGGTGACATCATCTACTCCAGAGTTAAGCAGTAGCAGTTCAACATCCCACGTGGAAAGAAAACCTTCCATTTTTAAAAGTTCCAGAAAACTTTCCTTAAGTCCTGGGATTGAGTTTTCAAGGATCAATCCCAGACCATGGCAGTCTTCAGGTGATTAGGATCTACTACATGGCCATGGCCAAATTATTCACCCAGCTATGGCTGTGAGGAGCATGTAGGGGTTAGTTCAATGTTAATCGCATAGGTTCAGAACAGGTAAAGCTACTTCTCAGAAGCAAGTTGAGCAGTTCTACCAGAGAACGAGAAAAATAAACAATGATCTTGTAATGCCACCTCTTTTTCTCCTTTGCATTTTGCTCTCCCTCTTTTAAGAGGAGGGAAGAAGGTGTAGTTATAGCCAGGGGCTAGGAATTATGGCCGATTTAGGGAAAGGATTGTGCCAGTATGTATAAGCACTACAAATATGTTGCAGTAGGAAAAGTAATGGTTGAGGTATGCTCTTATAATACACAAATGCATGTTATCTTCTTTAGAACAAATTTATAGCTTCCAAAGTGACTCCTCTAAAAAATTATTTCATTTTAAATGCCTAGGCTTCTCAAATTCTCTTTCATTTTGTTTATGGTCTACGTTGTTCTTCAATGATACTAAATCTACAAACCACAGCTTCTTCCAGACTTAAATTCTAACATTGTGTGTAATTGTCTTACGTTGTATCCAGATAACCTTTTTTTTTTAAGTATTTTTTATTGCATTTTAGGTTTTGGGGTATATGTGAAGAACATGCAAGATTGTTGCATAGGTACACACATGGCAGCGTGATTTGCTGCCTTCCTCCCCTTCACCTATATCTGACATTTCTCCCCATGCTATCTCTCTCCAACTCCCCACCCCCCACTGTTCCTCCCCTATTTCCCCCCAACAGACCCCAGTGTGTGATGCACCACTCCCTGTGTCTATGTGTTCTCATTGTTCAACACCCACCTATGACGGAGAACATGCGGTGTTTGATTTTCTGTTCTTGTGTCAGTTTGCTGAGAATGATGGTTTCCAGGTTCATCCATGTCCCTATAAAGGACAGAAACTCATTGTTTTTGATAGCTGCATAGTATTCCATGGTGTATATGTGCCATATTTTCCCTGTCCAGTCTATCATCGATGGGCATTTGGGTTGGTTCCAGGTCTTTGCTATTGTAAACAGTGCAATGAACAGTTGCGTGCATGTGTCCTTATAGTAGAACGATTTATAATCCTTTGGATATATACCCAGTAATGGGATTGCTGGGTCAAATGGAATTTCTATTTCTAGGTCCTTGAGGAATCGCCACACTGTCTTCCACAATGGCTGAACTAATTTACACTCCCACCAACAGTGTAAAATTGTTCCTATTTCTCCACATCCTCTCCAGCATCTGTTGTCTCGAGATATTTTAATGACCGCCGTTCTAACTGTCACGAGATGTTATCTCAATGTAGTTTTGATTTGCATTTCTCTAATGACCCGTGATGATGAGCATTTTTTCATATGTTTGTTGGCCTCATGCATGTCTTCTTTTGTAAAGTGTCTATTCATACCCTTTGCCCACTTTTGAATGGGCTTGTTTTTTTCTTGTAAATCTGTTTTAGTTCTTCGTAAATTCTGGATACCAGCCCTTTGTCAGATGGGTAGACTGCAAAAATTTTTTCCTATTCTGTTGGTTGCTGATCACTCTAATGATTGTTTCTTTTGCTGTGCAGAAGCTGTGGAGTTTGATTAGGTCCCATTTGTCAATTTTGGCTTTTGTTGCCATTGCTTTTGGTGTTTTAGTCATGAAGTCCTTGCCTACACCTATGTCCTGAATGGTTTTGCCTAGATTTTCTTCTAGGGTTTTTATGGTGTTAGGTCTTATGTTTAAGTCTTTAATCCATCTGGAGTTAATTTTAGTGTAAGGTGTCAGGAAGGGGTCCAGTTTCTGCTTCCTGCACACTGCTAGCCAGTTTTCCCAACACCATTTATTAAACAGGGAATCCTCTCCCGTTTCTTGTTTTTGCCAGGTTTGTCAAAAATCGGATGGTTGTAGATATGTTGTGTTGCCTCCGAGGCCTCTGTTCTGTTCCATTAGTCTATGTCTCTGTTTTGGTACTAGTATCAAATAACCAGATCAGATAACTTTTCATGATACTGTCTCTTTGGATAATAAATTATTTTAGATTCATTAATCTAATCTGACCTTCTGCATCATGAAATAAATGGTGTGTTTTAGAGTATCTTGAAATATCAGGTTTCAATAATCATCCCAACTTCCCAAACATTGACGTCTTCTATTTTCTACTTTGTAGATAACCAGCATTGAATTGCAACTGGGTTATATGGGATTTTTGTTATTTTTGCCTTTTACAATAACAAGCTACATTTTTCCCCATGGAAAAATTTAATAGATGATTTAGTTTCTCCTCCTGCAGCAGGAATGTGTGTTATCTACTGATTTAAGATGCAATTTTATTTCTGTGTGTTAAATGAATCCCTTCGTGATAACTCTGCCAGCCTGCTCCATGCTCTGCTCTGTTCTGTAAAAGTTGTTCATTTTTCCTAAGAATGAAACCACTCTTTAAACAGAATGCCCTTGAGTTACTCATTTTGTATCATCACTTGTCTGTTCTGTCTATACTAGTGTGTAAAAAGATAAATGAAGCAAAAAATATATATATGTCAATGATAAGTTGTTTTCAAATGCAGACTGTCTTTGGCTGGGAGGAGCTGTTAGTAATCTCCTCCTAAAAGGGGTGGCCTTCAAAGAAACACCACACTTTCCATATCTTTGCCTGACCGTGATAGCAAAGGATGTTTTGTGTGGTGACCCAGAAGTCACATGCTGTGACTCTTATTGATAGAAACTTCAAATTAGTTCTTCTCAAGCAAAAAACTATTGAGCATTACTATGGCCACACAATGTGTGAAAGAAAAACAAACAAGCAAAAAACCCACCACAACAAAAACTGTCCTTGTTCTAAAGATCCTGCATACCTTAAAAATTCTTTCAAAGGAAAGTTATTTGAGTGGGATCTGTTGGTAGTATTAAAGTTTTTCACGGTTTTGAAGTATCCCGTGTAGGCTATGCTAAATGCTAGGTTTTCTTCACTGTAACCAAATAATACTAAAAATGGTATAATGTTTATAACATACTAATCCTAATAGAATCATAAAAAGTAGTAGTTCCTGTTAGTATTATTATTGGATAATATCTTTCTGTATGCTAAGTCTAAACTCTTTCCTTATATTAATTCATTTTTCCCGTGGTCATTACCCAGGGAGATAAGTGCCATTATTATTTCTATTTTTATAGATGAGAAAAATTGAGTCACAGAGGTTCAGTGACTTTCCCAATATCACGTAACCAGTAAGTGTCTTTATTCCGGACTTCTAACAAATCCTGCCACATTTTGGTTTTTAAAGAGTAGCATGAAGTATTTCACACAATACATTGCTCGTTTTTCCGCTGAGGAGCTCTGTGTCAAAAGGTTGTTTTTTTTCAGAGTTGGTGGGCTTCAAAGCAGAAGTAGAATGAGGGAGGCTTTAATTATGGAGAAAGAATGGCATTTTTCTTATAAGTCAGGCTTTGGAATCAGCTCTGGGTTCAAATCATGACTTCACTATTTACTACTGTGACCTGGACAAATTACTAAATTCTCTAAACTTCAGTTTTCTCAATTAGAATACATGTATATGTTATTATAACAATTATAAAAGGGCAGTCTCTTGGTAATGCAGATGACGTAACTAGCTTGATGCCTGACATTTAATACAAGCTCAGTAAGGATTGTAACACCAGTAATAAAAATAACTTAAGAAGCTGCTTCATCCAACAAAGCATTTTTCCATTTGGATTCTAATTGTCTTTCAGCTAAATGTATTCAATTCTTTACCTAACAAAGCTTAAATTTTACTCTTCTTTCCCACTCTAGGGGAATGAATGGATAAGGCAAGGTGTCAACTTGACTTTAATTGATGATTGGAAAACAGTGGAGGCAGTGACATGGACAATATTTACTTTTTTTTTTTTGGAGATGGAGTCTTGCTCTGTTGCCAAGGTACAAGCTCAGCTCACTGCAACCTCTGCCTCCTGAGTTCAAGTGATTCTCCTGTCGCAACCTCCCAAGTAGCTGAGACTACAGGCTCATGCCACCATGCCTGGCTAATTTTTGTGTTTTTAATAAAGATGGAGTTTTACCATACTGACCAGGCAATGTCAAACTCCTGACCTCCAGTGATCCACCCACCTCGGCCTCCCAAAGTGCTGGGATTACAGGCATGAGCCACCGCACCTGGCCAACAATATTTACTTTTGTTAAAATCGTCTGAAAAGAGTTGACTAGGCCAAAACCCACCTGAAATTATTTAAATTTACTATCTCAGGAGTGGAGCTGCCTAATGGGTTATAACCATATGATACTTTGTGAGTCAGTCAAGCTTAAAATCATGAAATCTAGTCTGATCCTCAAAGACTGGATATCCCCTCTGTCCCTCTCCCCATCTCAGCATGCGGTAGCCATGAGGTTCCAAAGACAGGACCCCAGTCTCATATATGGTTTTATCTTTCCTGCTACTGTATTACGTGTAGACACATATTACGTGTTCCACAATGTTTGTTGAAGGAAAACACACACAGGCACATGCACAACACTCATATATGTAAATGTATAAATATTAAAGCTGTGGTTACCTGAAAGGTTATCATACCACACATGACTGGGCCCAATGTCATGTAGCTAGCTGCCCTCAAGGCTTGGATGCGTATCTCCAGCTTCCTCTTACTGTGTGATTTTCCTCATGAGGATGTGTGGCAGGGAGATGGGGAATGAATGGGCTGGGAATCAGACAGTGCTGAGCTCAAACCATAGAAAGATGTCTTCCTAGCTCTGCCACCACTAACATCACCTCCCTGAGACTTGGTTTCCTCATCTGTAAAGTAGAAGTAGTAATACTGGCTTTAATGATTTGTTTTGAAGATACAAGATAATGCCCGTGAAGTGTCTGGCACCTAGTGGTATTTGAAAACAGCAGCTATTTTTAATGAGATCATACAACCATGCTGCCTATTGATTTTCTTTGCCTGATATCCCTCTTCCTTGCCAATGGCACTGCTATTGATTTGTTTGCCCTTTGCCTGGGGAATCTGGGCCAATGTTATAAATGTCAATGTTGACAAGGTAATGAAGTAAAAAGGATGCGAGCTAAGACTAATGAACTCCCTGCAGCAGCCTTGCAGGGACCTCTCTGAAGCTTGGTGAGATTGGAAGCACTGTATTGGCTAGAAGCTGAAAGAAACAAGTGGAACAAGCACAGATTAGAATTCTAGATGCTTTCCCATGCAGAAGGAGAGGGAATTGAGGCTCAAGGAGGGTTGTGTGGCCACTGGTTCCTCATTTAGTCTACCAAGATTTTATTTTTGCAGGATGTCCTTAATAATAATAAATTGAGTCTTAAAACATCAACATAACTTAAAGCTCATTGTCACTTAGGAATGATTATGTATGTCGTTCATCCATGTCTAAGAGAGATTTGATGTGAATCTGTGGATTTTTTTCTTTACACTTCCACAGTTATTATTGCCAGTAATCAGTGTCAGAGCTAAGGTCTTGTGGCAAATATTTTAAAGTTCTCTACATTTTTCTTGATATAAGAGTCACATGGCCTGCTTTCCAGTGGGAAAAATAAATAAGTAAATCATTCCACCTAATAAATTTCTAGTTTTAGCTAATTCCCTTAAAATCAGCTGCTGCCTGCTCTAATCAATCATATATAAGACTTGAATATGTGGCTTATCTTTCTCATTTATTTTCTTACTTTTTTTCCCAAATAATTCCATAGACTATAAGCCTTGCATAGGGCATGCCTCCTATAAATGATAAACATTATATAAGTATTTGGAACTAGGAAAATTGCTCCCTCACCTTATTTGTAGATAATTCATTGAATGCATTATTGAGTACCTATTATATACAAGGCGATGTGATAAGAGAAAATATGAAAACTTTAAAGCAGTATAGCCTATGGATCTTTGCTCCCAAAATGATAAAACCTGTATCTGTGAGGATGACATTTATTTAATTTTGTTATGAATAGTTTTGATAAGTGCTTTACAGATAGAGTGTGCTTAATATTCGTAAGAAGGAGAGACTGTTTCTAGGTGAGATGACCCAGAATGTTGTTGTGTGGAAGATCACCTTGGTCTTAGTCCAGAAGCACAGGTTTGACTTCAATAGATGGAGTACATTCCAGGAAAGAGGAATGGTGTGAAGCAGATAAGACTGTAGGAAGACAAAGATAGTGGGCTAGGAACAGTAAATAGACCATCTGAGGAGGTTTTCATACGTGCAGCAGACGGAGGCAAGGGAACCAAGAAAGGTCCATTGGGAGAATATCACAGAGGATATCCAGTGCTCTGCAAAGGCATTCAGACTCTATTGTGCAGAGAAGGGAGGGCATGGAAGGGGGTTCTCATGGTCAGAGCTGCTGTTATCAGCCTCCCTGGTTAGTAACAAGCAGGTTGGAGGAAGGAGAGGCTGGCGTGGAGGTTATGCTAATGCCTCTCCTTCGGATATGAAAGACTTAGCATTGGAACTGGGGAGCAGGTGCAGGTGCGGTTTGTAAAGTAAGAGCTGGGATGCTTGGGTAATTCACTGGGTAGGTGGGTGGCAGGGCACGCAGGGCAGGAATGGATAAGACAAGAGGAAAGGAAATTAGAGCAGCTTTTTCCAGTCATTGCAGAGGGAAATAAAATACTTCTGGTCTGGCCTGAGCCTGTGTTTACTGACTTGGGGTACAAGTTACAATGGATTATAAAGCTGATACCTTACTCTCCTTTTTCGAGCCAGCTCTCCAGTCCTACTCAGCTGCTTCTGGATTTGAGAAATCCCTATCATCAAGGACAGGTGGAAGAAAAGTGGATTGAATTGCTGTGGGGAGAGTCCAATTGGGGGCCTTCACTGTGGCGATGTCCACAGTAGCTCACAGCTGCATGGAACAGATATCTCCCCACCTTGAATTTGTTACAATTCTCTGACTCCTATTTCTTATCTATGTATGTAGCTGCTTCCTGGGAAAAAGCATGGCCCTTGAAGGCAGGGACATTTTGTCGTCCATATTCTTATGACTCTCATTTTGAAACACGGGCCTTTGTGCTCTGTCTATGCGTCTGTGTTTTATAATACACTTCTGATTAGTAATGCATCACAGGTGTTAGACCTGTTTTCAGTTCAGTGGGGAAACACTTGCACTCCTATTCCTGATTTTAGGGACCCTACTAGTGTGACCAATCATTCTGGTCTACTCAAGACTGAGGGATTCGCAGGGATCTGGAATTATAGGTCCTGAAACTAAAGCAATCTTAGGAAAGCCAGCACAGTCCATCACCTAAGCCACACTCAGTTCAGAAGTTTGGAATAATTTAATGCAACTGGACTCAGGGCTTTGAATACCAGATTGACAACTGAGTTTCATGCTTTGCCCAACCACAGCTGAGTTCAGGGGCCAACATCTCTGAGGATATGCTGTGGTTTGAATAGGTGAGGTTGGGAAGGAGTGAGAACAAACCACTCGGCCCACTGACCAGCACTCGCTGAGTCTCTGCTGGGCTGCAGCACATAGCACCAGGCATGTTGAAATGACAAAAGAGGGGTGTGGGGTTGTTTATGCCCTTAAATATTCAGTGCTCTGGGTGGAAACCCAAAATTGTGTGCAAGTAGTAATTACAGAACAATTGATCTTTAAAGCATGGAACTTATATTCTAAGGGCATTATTAAAAGACTAGAGAAAGGAGAAATCAAAAGTAAAATTGTGTGTAACCAAGATCCTATTTCCCCACTGATTTTGGATGGAAGGCCAGAACCTTCTTTATGAAGGGTGACACGCTCTGTCTAGCTTATGCAGAGATGGTGTCTTCATCAGAGAGACGCCCTGCCAATACACACGTTTCAGATGTAGATCACATCAGCTGCTTTAGGTCTGTGAACAGGAAGTTCCATATATGCATGTCTGTTCTCACATTGCTAATCATGACATATCTCAGATTGGGTAATTTATAAAGGAAAAGAGGTTCAGGAGACTCACAGTTCCACATGGCTGTGGAGGCCTCAGAATCACGGCAGAAGGTGAAGGCATGTCTTACATGGAGGCAAGCATGCAGTGCAAAAGGGGGAAAAGCCCCTTATAAAACTATCTGATCTCATGTGAAGTAACTCACTATCACAAGAACAGGATGGAAAAAACCACCCCCATGATTCAACTCTGTCCACGTGGTCGCTCCTACAACACACAGGGAATACAGGAACTACAATTTAATATGAGATTTGTGTGGAGACACAGCCAAACCATATCAATATATATCATCCATTCTTTTTTCTTCTTCTTTTTTTTTTTTTTGAGACAGTCTCACTCTTTTGCCCAGACTGGAGTGCAGTGGCTTGATTTCAGCTCACTGTAACCTGTGCCTCCCAGGATTAGGCAATCTTCCACCTCAGCCTCTCAAGTAGCTGAAACTACAAGTGCACAACACCATGCCCAGCTAATTTTTGTATTTTGTATAAAGATGGGATTTTGCCATGTTGCCCAGACTGGTGTCAAACTCATGGGCTCAAGCAATCCATCTGTCTCAGCCTCCCAAAGTGCTGGGATTACAGACATGAGCCACTGCACCCAGACTGTATCATACATTCTAACAAGAGCTTACTTTATATTGGGAATTGGAGATGTTGCTTTGGCTGGAGGTGGTAGACAGGGGCTTTGGTCACGTTTGTGGGCAGAGTGCTTCCCAAAACATGAGGGAAATATTCATACACAGAGACACCAAGCTAAGCTTTTGGAGTTTAATATGTAGTTTCTAGGTTAAATTATCTTTTCTTATAACCCTGAGTATATCGATGGGCTTGTTTCGTGTACATGTATGTGTATGTCCACGTGTGATGATGTACATCCCTGTACAGGTATGTATGTGTACACATGTGGGTATGTTTGCATTTGTTTGTGCACACATATGGGTTCATGTGCATGTATGTTCATGTGTGTGGGTTTGCATATGCATGTATATGTGTATGGGTGCATGCTTGCATGTATCCATGTATCCACGTGTGTGCATGTATGTTCATGTGCATAAACATATGTGGGCAACTGTGTGCTGTAACTGTATTGTATATATTTATGCCTGGTATCTATGTTTCTGTGTATTTATGTATATACACACATGTGAATGTGTGTGTAAATGTATTTCCATGCTTGCAAATGCATATGTATGTGTACATATATGTTTATTTCAGTATCATGTCTGTGAATACATGTATGTGCATACCCATGCAGTGCACCTGGGTATGCATGTGTGCATGCATGTTCTGCTTTGTGTATAAGTATATGTACATATCTATGCATGCGTGTCTATGTGTCTGCACATGTGTGTACATGCATGTGCATTTTCTCTGTGTGTATATGTGTGTTTAAACATCTGTGCATGTATGTCTGTGTGTATGCACATGTATGGCCATGTGCATACCTATGTTGGTGTTTTGCATGCATATGTATGTGCATATTCATGTTTCTCTGTGTGTGTGTGTGAGTGTATGGGAATACCTGTACATACATGTCTATGTGTGCACATTTGTTTGTATTTGTATGTGCATGTTCCTTTCTGTATGTATATATTCATATCTGTACATGCATGTCCATGTGTGTGTGTCCATGTGTTTTGCTTCTTTTCTGCATAATCTTGTTTCCCAATTTGCTTTTTCTCTGTTATGTCATGTGATCTGTCATTCTTGCTAGAGACTTTATTCATGCTTCTGATGATCCTGGACTGTGCTCATGTTTCATAAGGAAGTGTCTGGAATGCATTGCCTTGGAGGTATCCTGAAGAATAGGGCTGGGCCTTTAGTTAGGTAACTCCGATGTATTTATCTGTAGCCCGCTTATCTTGGGATAGGCACATTTCCTATAAAGGACTTTTCAATCCCTTGCTTAGAGAGAAAGAGATTCTGAAAGTCGTGGTGCAGATGAGAGCTGGTGGATGTCAGTGTCTACTGGGTAAAAGTCCCTTTATGTCTCATTTTTTGGTGAGCATCCTTGCCTCAGCTCTCAACGTTACCCTCACCCACCTTTCATAACCTCTGTCTCATAGCACTTCTTTATTCATTTTCCAAGCAGTATCAGCACTTAGGAGTATAAAGGGCACTTTTTGGAACTATTTTATTTTTCTCTAAGATCGCTTTACTTGCAAGAGAATTGCTGTAAAGTTGGTTGAGGAAGAACAAAAGGCTTATAGATGCCAAGTCTTCGAAATGTAGAACCCACTTTAATCAGTCAGGGTTCAACCAATGGAACATGACTAGTAGGAGATAATATATTGAGATTTATTGCACAGAATTGGTTCATGTGGTTATGGAGGCCAGGCGTGATGTCTGAAATCCGCTGGGTAGGACATCAGGAAGTGTAGCTGGAACTCTTAGGCATGAGTGGAAGTTGCTGCCCCTAGGTGGAATTCTTCTTCTTTAAGTCTTAAAAGCCATTCTGCTCATAAGGCCTTGTGACTGATTGAATCAGACCCACATAGGTTATCTAGAATTGTTTCCCTTTCTTAAAGTCAACTGATTACGGACTTCATTCATGTTTACAAAGTACCTCTACAGCAGTACTTGGATGAGGATTTGATTGAATAAGTAGCAGGGACTATAGCCGACTCAATTTGACGCATCCTTTGACCATTATACTACCTTCTCTTTATTTGTTATTGAAGTGAAATGCACATAACATAAAATTAACTATTTTAAAGTATACCATTCAGAGGCATTTAGTATATCCACAGTATTTTTCAACCATTATTCCTATCTAGCTCCAAAAGAGTTTCATCACTCACAAAAAACAAACAAACAAAAAAAAAACACCTCTGTACCTATTAAACAGTCACTTCTCATCCCCACCCCTTGTCTTAGCTTCTGGAAACCACTAAGCTGCTTTCTGTCTGTATTGATTTACCTATTTGAGATATTTCCTATAAATGGAACCATACAATTTGTGAGCTTTTGTATCTCACTTCTTTCACTTAGCATAGTTTTTATATTTATAATACTGCAGCGTGTAACAGTGCTACATTCCTTTGTATGGCTGAATAATATATTGTATGCATATATCAGGGTATTTTTTAAAAAAATCTATTTGCTCTTTGATGAACATTTAAATTGTTTCCACATTTTGGCTATTGTAAATAGGGCTGCTGTGAACATGTGTATATATGTATTTATTTAAATACCTGTTTTTAATTCTCTTGGGCCTATCTGTGGGAGGGGATTATTGCCTTTGGAAAGCCATTAACACCCAAGGGCTAGCCCAGTGGAATCAATCAAGGAAATTGTATATTACCACCTGTGCTCCCCACACTGTCGCCATTCTCCTTGTCAATACAAAGACATATTTGAAGATGATTCGGGTTACATTTGTTTTTTAAATTCTCCTACCTTTGTGTAACCCAGAGTAGACAACCATGCTGCCACACTTTGCCCTATCAATTCTCAGATATAAGATAATGAGTATAAGGACAATCACAGGGTAACATCCCAAGGTTCTTCTCTAATAGATGGTGCGAGGATTTTGTTAGCAACTAGACTTGGGGCCGGTAGTAGGATTGGAGGCAGGAGTGTCTCTGCACTCCTAAAGCCCTGTGACAGTGAGCAGCTGCCTTCCGTCTCTTGGTTGCAATCCTATCCTCTTTGAAATGTCAGAGACTGCCAGATGATCTTTGAAATTTATTCTAGCTTTGAACATTATATGATTTTGTGATGAATGGAAATGTTATACACTTTGACTTTGAAAATCCTGATGCCAAACCTGACCCCAAAGTCATATTTAATGCTACTTTTTAAAAGGGGAGTAAAAGAATTGAAATCCAATTTGCTGACCAAAATTAATGTATTTCTGGGCTGCAAGCAAACCTACCTTTTAGTAGGTGATTAAAAAAAAAAAGTTGAGCTTGATGATATTTACAGTTAAAATATTGACATGCATTTAATAATCACATGTAAACACAAGTGTGGGTATTTTATGATATTTTATATTTTTATCCTGTGGAATTCCAAATTCCCCCTGCTTACTGAATTGGGTGGCACAGTTCCTTACCCCCTGTGCACACACTGACCACATACACTGGGCTTCCCATGGAAGTGCTCCTTTCATTGATGGCTGGCTGCTAACACATGCCCAGCCACTTTGATTATTAATGAGCTCTCATTCTCATTTGAATATATCATTATTTTGTGTGCTGTCATCCCGAATACTCCTCATCTTTTTCCTTTTCCTTGGCATAGTGAAAGAAATAGGGAATGTAGAGTCTTATGCCACCAACTTCCATTGTGTTCTAGACTCTGAAGTATGATTGTTATGTGAATCGTGAAACCTTTTTGACAACAATTTCTAATTTATAGTACTGTGGTGACTGAAGCTATGTAAGCTCTTAGTTCCAATTTAGGAGGGGCAGGTTGAAGGAATCTGGGAACTCAAAGTGTTGGTCTTGCCAAAGGCTTTAAAAGAGAGAAGAAGGAAATCCAAAGAGCTGAGTTATTTAATGGACGGGACTCAGGATCCCAAGTCAGGACTTCTCATTCTCCCTTGTATTCTTAGGTAAGATCTATGCCTGAAAATTGCTCAGGACTTCATCCCATCTAATTTTTTTTGGAGGATCTATATGTGAAATATTATAAAAGTTAAAATTATTTTAAAAGAAAAAGAAATCAATCTTATTTTAAACAAATCATTCATGACTTCTCAGTGCATTTTAGATAAAATAAAAAACAATCCTGGGTTTTCAGGTCTTGCACTCACCTGTCTGTCTCATCCCACCTCCACTACCTGCCTTTACAGGGCCTGGCTATGCAAGACCAGTCTGCACACGGGGTCTCCCCATGCCGGGAATTAAGATTTGGTAATACAGAGAGAATAGGAGGCATGAAGTTTCTTTTCTGCCAAGTTTTCTTTCTGGACTGAATTTCACAGGAATTCTTTCTTTCATTTTCGATTTCGGATTCCCCCACAATAACTGCCTCTATATGGCATCTAGATATTCATCAGTCACTGTACACTAAGCAGTTTGTGAAAAGCATGCAGAGCATACATACACAGTTATTTAGTCGCCAAAACAACTCTGGCTGATACATGTGCAGGTTTGTTACCTGGGTATATTGTACGATGCTCACGTTTGGGATATGATGGATCCCATTACCTAGCATTGAGTATAGTATTCAATAGTAAGTTTTTCAACTCTTTCCCCCTTTTAATACCCCCTAGTGTCTAATGTCCTAATGTTTAGCTTCCACTTATAAATAGGAACATGCAGTGTTTGGTTTTCCGTTCCTGTGTTAATCGATTTAAGATAATGACTTCCAGCTGTATTCATGTTACTGTAAAGAACTTGATTTCATGCTTTTTTTATGACTGCATAGTATTCGGTAGTGTATATGTACCACATTTTCCTTTTCCAATCCACCATTGATGAGCATGTAGGTTGATTCCATATCTTTGCTATTGTAAATAGTGCTGTAATGAACGAGTACATGTGTCTTTTTGGTAAAACAATTTATTTTCTTTTGTAGATATACCTAGTAATGGGGTTGCTGTGTTGAATGGTAGCTCTGTTTTAATTTCTTTGGGGAATCTCTAAACTACTTCACACAGAGGCTGAACGAATTTGGATTTCTGTCAACAGTGAATACGCTTCCCCTTTTCTTCAAGCCTCATCAATGTCTGTAGTTTTTTTAACTTTTTAAAAGTAGCTTTTATGATTCCTGTAAGATGGTATCTCATTGTGGTTTTGATTTGCATCTCTCTAACAATTAATGATGTTGAGCATTTTTAGATAAGTTTGTCACTTGTATGTCTTCTTCTGAGAATTGTCTGATGATATTCTTTTTCCTTTTTAAAGAGGGTTAGCTGTTTTTAGCTTGTCAATTTGTTTGTTTGGTATAAAGTCTAAATATTAGACCTTTGTCAGTTGCACAGTTTGCACATATTTTCTCCCATTGTGTAGGTTGTCTGTTTATCCTGTTGATGGTTTCTTTTTCTGTGCAGAAGCTCTTTAGTTTAATTAGGTTACATTTGTCAATTTTTGTTTTTGTCACAATTGCTTTTGGGGACGTGGTCATAAATTATTTCTCAAGTCTGATGTATGAAATGGTGTTCCTAGCTTTTCTTCTAGGATTCTTATAGTTTGAGGTCTTACATTATTATTTGTGTGTGTGTGTCTGTGTGATAAAATCTCACTCTGTCACCCAGGCTGGAGTGCAGTGGCACAATCTCAGCTCACTGCAACCTCTGCCTCCTAGGTTCAAGCAATTCTCCTGCCTCAAACTCCTGAGTAGCTGGGACTACAGGCATGCACCATCATGCCTGGCTAATTTTTATATTCGTAGTAGAGAGAGTTTCACCATGTTGGTCTCAAACTCCAGACCTCAAGTGATCCACACGCCCCAACCTCCCAAAGTGCCATAATTACAGGTGTGAGCCACCACACCCAGCCTTACCTTTAATATAATCCACGTTGAGTTAATATTTGTATATCACGAAAGGTAGGAGTCCAATATATTCTTCTACGTATGGATAACCAGCTGTCTCAGTGCCATATATTGAATATAGAGTGAGATAGGATTCTTAAATATAGCATTTTCCTCATCTTTTCCTAGAGAGCTCTTTTCCAAGCTCTTTTCTAAATGTTATGCTTTTGATTTTAGTGTGAAGTATTTTTGTAGGCATTCACTCAAGTGCTCCTTTATGATATAGCTGGTGTTTATTGATTAAACTGAAATGCAAATATATTTCTTTTCTGTTAGTGCTGACGCCAATAATTGCTATGTTAAAAATAGTAGCAAGTGCTTTGGGGTTTTATTATCATTTCACATAATGTTTGTCCTCTGGATCAGTAACTTTTTTGTTTTTATTAAAGCATTTGAGTGATTTAAACCAAGGCAGTATTATCGCCACTGTTATATGTGCTAGGATGCTAGAAATAAATATTTCAAAGATAGTCATACACTGTCATTTTTTTAGAAGAATTACTGAGCTTTAGTCAACTGGCATTTATTCACCCCAGCTATTTCTCCAACTCTATTGACTTATATCTGTAAATTCTATAAAGGTAGGACTTGGGGATTATTAGAAATAATATACATAGATTTCAGCAGAATAGCTCTTTAGATTTATTATTCTTATCCTGATTTGAGAGGTGAGAAAATCAATGTTTGGTACATTGTCCAAGCTTTCTCTAGTACACGCTGTCGGTGCTCTATCCTAGCCCCTGCCTTTACCGCTTGAATGCCAGCTCGGTTACAACCTCCACACCTGAAATGTTGCGAAAATCTTTCTCCAGTCATGGAATCTTGTTTTCCCATCTATATGGCAAGCCAGAAATGCCCATGTTTTGCTTCCTGCTGGGAATAATCTTCAGCCAATTATGTGAGCATTAATATCCTAGCTCCCTCACCATCAGTAGGGATAAGACTGATTGTGTTCTCCATTGCCTCCTGGAGTTTTCCTAGTGAGATTAAACTCTCATTGCCCAGTGCTTGTTGGTTCCCAATGTTTCCTTCCCCTCTTTATCTTTGCCACCATCCTGTTAGTGCTTTCTTCACTTCTCAAATAAACTACCTGCTGCCTCTAATGCCTGACTTGTTATCTGCTTCAGAGCAAATGTAAACTATAACAGTCACCATCCATTTGTCAATGGGCTGACCTGGTATGCAAAGCCAGATTTGCTTGGTGCCAACAATATATTTATTCCACTATGCAATGCAGCCTTTAATAAAAGGCATATAAGGCATAAACCCCATTTCATAGAGCTTTTAATCTTAGATAGACAATACATTAGTGCATGAAGGTTGAAGGAGTAATAAAAATAACTGAATTAAAGTAAAATGTTAGTGGAAAGACTAATTAGAACAGCCTTATTTATGAGCTGCTAAGTGTATAGAGACCTACATGGGTGGGGAGTCTCCTTCCACAGACAGACATGGTAGTTCTTAGAAGATAATATATAAACTAAACAGTGCTGTGTATTTATCGTGTGCCAGATGGTAAAATCTCACGAGATTGTGAGTTAGAAAGTTGGGCAGAGTCTACTAGTTTTTCAGCTACTTGTGACATTGATTGAGTCATAGTCACTTGGTGATATTTGGCTAGTGGCTGGGATGGTCTGGAGGATCTAAATGGACTTGCTTACATGCTAGGCGCCTTAATGGGGATATCTGGAAGGCTGAGCTCAGCTGGCCTTCCTTTCTCCATTTAGTCTTAGGTCCTCTCCACCCAGTCTCTCTACTAGGCAGAAAATACCATCCCTCTTGAAAGTTAGTCTCAGGACTGGCAGGAAATCATTTTCAATGTGTTTTAGTGGAAAAAGCAGTCACAAATCATCTCAGTCTCAAGAAGAAGGGAAATAAATCCCATCTCTTGGTGGAGGGCATGATGACAATTACTGTCCTTTTTGATCTATGCAGGGACTACATTCACTGTATTCATCCCCATTTGGCAGCTAAGGAAACTGAGCCCAAAAGACATCATGTGATCTGTCCAAGGACACAATATGAATGTTAAACCCCAGAAGTCTGATTCTTTGGTGATCAAAACCTGTTCTAAGGGGGAAACAGTGTACATATTTAATTGAAGGCAGGTGTAGAAAAGAAGAAAGTTTATTTGTTAGAAGGGAGTTGAGCCAGGGACTGTGAACAGCCTATCCAACATTCAATATTCACTCTTTTTCTTAATTAAATGCAGTGGTGTTTGTGGTTTGTTGTTTCTGTTTTTGCAGGATTAATGTTTCCAATTAGAAGTAGTACATTTCCTAGCCTCCACTGAGTTCAGAATGGCCAGGTGACATTGTCCTGGACAATGTGCTGTAAGCAGAAATCACTACAGCTTTTCAAATGGCCCAACTTAGCAAATATGTGTCCTTCTGCCCTTTACCTTCCCTGCTTTCTTCTGCCTGGAGCACAGGGGTTCCAGGAACTTCTAAAGTCATGAAGGCTATCGAAGGCTATAGTCTATGGAGAGGGAAGTATAAATCTAGAAAAACTTCTAGGCCTCTGATGATCTAGAAGCAAGATACCAACTTTGGACTGCCTAATATCGAACTTCTCATTAACAGCAAATAAAATGAACTCTGACTTTATTGGAGCCACTGTTTTTTTTTTTTTTTTCTTGGTATATACAGTCAAATGTAAATTTAACTTGTGAGGATGGTTTATGTTTTTGTGCTTTCTCAAATCAGATGGTGAAACTGGGAAGGAAATGCCACCATTATAGCAAAATCAGCGGCTGTACTAGAAGGACGATGATACAAATTTCCAAGAACTGAGGACTCTGTGGGCGGGACAATCCCTTAGGGGTTCCTTGCCCTACAGAAAAGTCAGTGGATTTGTGTTTGCTCACATCTGGGGCACTGAAAACCAGTTTGAGCTCCATTACACTGGCAGCCACCTCATCACGTAGCAAAGGAAAAAATTCAGGAGACAAAACAAGAAAGCATAACATGAGTTCTGAGTCAAGAACTCTAGATAAAGAATTCTGTACGATGCAGAGAAGGGATCGTTCTCTTTAAACTGAGCTTGGAGGGAAGTCTCCTGCGGGAGGAGGCTCTGAACTGGGCCAAGCCCTACTGATGAGTGCTATACTGTAATTGTGGCATACTTATTTGAAGAACTTAGCAGGCAGTCTTTATGCAGACAAAATACTCAATGTTTTATGCTCAGTTCGACCACAATTAGTATTTACTGAGTTGAATTTGTGGTGTGATTTGAAGCAGACTGCTAAATACACTAATGCTAGGAAAATGCTTTTTCTTTTCATGAAGTCATTGAAGACTTTTAAAATACAAATATGTTGTCTTGAAGAAGAGCATGGTAAGCAATAATCACACATTATTACCTCTTTAGGTTGCCAGTCAGCTAACAACTTGTTTCATCAGAAAGGAAGGGTGTTTGACTCTCTGGGATGGGCAAACTTTGCTGAAGAAGGTTAATAAGTTCAGGAGGAAAATGATTACTAAATTATGAGAAAAGGATAGAGAGTAGAATTTAACGATTCATTCCCCGGGAGCATCAACAATTACAAAAGGAAGCCAGTGTACCATCCTGCAGGCTGGGACTATGTTCACAGGGGCTCGGTACAAATCTCACCTCTGCCACTTGCTGGCTGCTACTTTGGGAAGCTTATTTAACTTCTTTTGTTTCCATTTTCTTGTCTTTAAAATGGGCAGAGTAACATGAAGATGGTCCAGTGTCATCGAGCCCTTAAAGCAGAATTTAGTGCACATTAAGTGAACCATTTGTTAGAAATATTATGCAGGCAGAGCTGAAACTGGGTAGAGCAATCTTTTATTTTATTTTATTTTATTTATTTATTTATTGAACATACAGATTGTTGCATAGGTACATACATGGCAATGTGGTTTGCTGCCTCCATCCCCATCACCTTTATCTGGCATTGCTCCCCATATTATCCCTCACTAACTCCCTACCCTCCACTGTCCCTCTTCTAGTCCCCCCACAACAGACCTCAGTGTGTAATGCTCCCCTCCCTGCGTCCATGTGTTCTCATTGTTCAACATCCACTTATGAGTGAGAACATGTGGTGTTTGATTTTCTGTTCTTGTGTCAGTTTACTGAGGATGGTGGTTTCCAGGTTCATCCATGTCTCTACAAAGGACACAAACTCATTGTTTTTATGGCTGCATAGTATTCCATGATGTATATGTGCCACATTTTCCCTGTTGATTCTACCAGTGATGGGCATTTGGGTTGGTTCCAAGTCTTTATTATTGTAAACAGTGCAGCAATGAACATACGTATGCATATGTCTTTATAATAGAATCATTTATAATCCTTTGGATGTATACCCAGTAACGGGACTGCTGGGTCAAATGAAATTTCTATTTCTAGGTCCTTGAGGAATCATCACACTGTCTTCCACAATGGTTGAACTGATTTAAACTCCCACCAACAATGGAAAAGTGTTCCTATTTCTCCACATCCTCTCTAACATCTGTTGTCTCCAGATTTTTCACTGATTTTCATTCTAACTGGCATGAGATGGTATCTCAATGTGGTTTTGATTTGCTTTTCTCTAATGACCACTGATGATGAGCATTTTTTCGTATGTTTGTTGGCCTCATGTATGTCTTCTTTTGTAAAGTGTCTGTTCATATCCTTTGCCCACTTTTGAATGTTGGGTTTGTTTTTTTTATTTTAAATCTGTTTTAGTTCTTTGTATATTCTGTATATTAACCCTTTGTAAGATGGGTAGATTGCAAAAATTTTTTCCCGTTCTGTTGGCTGACAGTTCACTCTAATGATTGTTTCTTTTGCTGTGCAGAAGCTATGGAGTTTATTGAGATCCCATTTGTCTGTTTTGGCTTTTGTTGCCAATGCTTTTTGTGTTTTAGTCATGAAGTCCTTGCCTACGCCTATGTCCTGAATGGTTTTGCCTAGGTTTTCTTCTAGGGTTTATATGGTGTTAGGTCTCATCTTTAAGTCTTCAATCCAACTGGAGTTAAATTTAGTATAAGGTGTCAGAAAGGGGTCTAGTTTCTGTTTTCTGCACACTGCTAGCCAGTTTTCCCGACACCATTTATTAAACAGGGAATCCTTTCAAAAATCGTTGCTTGTTTTTGTCAGGTTTGTCAAAGATCAGATGGTTGTAGAAGTGTGGTGTTGCCTCCAAGGCCTCGATTCTTTTCCATTGGTCTATGTCTCTGTTTTGGTACCAATACCATGCTGTTTTGATTATTGTAGCCTTGTAGGATAGTCTGAAGTCAGGTATTGTGATGCCTTCAACTTTGTTCTTTTTGCTTAGAATTGAATTGGCTATGAGAGTTCTCTTTTGATTTCATATGGAGTATAAGGTGGCTTTTTCCAGTTCTGTGAAGAAGGTCATTGGTAGCTTGATGGGGATAGGGTTGAATCTAAAAATTACTTTGGGCAGTATGGCCATTTTCTTGATACTGATTCTTCCTAACCATGAGCATGGAATGTTGCTTCATCTGTTTGTGTCCTCTCTTACTTCGTTGAGCAGTGGTTTGTAGTTCTCCTTGAAGAGGTCCTTTACATCCTTTGTCAGTCGTATTCCTAGGTATTTTATTCTCTTTGTAGCAACTGTGAATAGCAGTTCATTCTTGATTTGGCTCTTTTGAAGTCTCTTATTGGTGTAAAGAATGCTTGTGATTTTTGCACCTTGATTTTGTATCCTGAGACTTTGCTGAAGTTGCTTATCAGTTTCAGGAGCTTTTGGGCTGAGACAATGGGGTTTTCTAAATATACAATCACATCATCAGCAAATAGAGACAGTTTGACTTCCTCCTTTCCTAATTGAATACCCTTTATTTCTTTTTCTTGCTAGATTGCTCTGGCTAGAACTTCCAATACTATATTGAATAGGAGTGGTGAGAGAGGGCATCCTTGTCTAGTGGCACTTTTTACAAGGAATGCTTTTAATTTTTTTCCCATTCAGTATAATATTGACTGTGGGTTTGTCATAAATAGCTTTTATTATTTTGAGATATACTCTGTCGATACCTAGTTTTTTGAGATTTTTTCTCATAAAGGGCTGTTGAATTTTGTCGAAGGCCATCTCTGCATCTATTGAGATAATCATGTGTTTTTTGTCTTTGGTTCTGTTTATGTGTTGAATTACGTTTATGGACTTGAATATGTTGAACTATCCTTGCATCCCTGAATGAAGTCTACTTTATCGTGATGGATAAGTTTTCTGATGTGGTTTTGCAATCAGTTTGCCATTATTTTATTAAAGATTTTTGCATCTATGTTCATCATGGATATTGGCCTGAAGTTTTCTTTTCTTGTTGAGTTTCTGCTGGGTTATGGTATCCGGATGATGTTGGTCTCATAAATTGTTTTGGGATGGATTCCCTCTTTTTGTATTGTTTGGAAGAGTTTCAGAAGGAGTGGTACCAGCTCTGCTTTGTATGTCTGCTAGAATTCAGCTGTGAACCCATCTGGACCTGAGCTTTTGTTGGGTGATAGGCTATTAATTGTTGCCTCAATTTCAGCCCTTGTTATTGGTCTATTCAGGGTTTTGACTTCTTCCTAGTTTAGGCTTGGGAGGGTGCAAGTGTTCAGGAATTTATGGATTTCTTCCAGGCTTACTGGTTTATGTGCATAGATTTATTTGTAGTAATCTCTGACGGTGGTTTGTATTTCCATGGAATCAGTGGTGATATCCTCTTTATCGTTTTTTATTGCATCTCTTTGATTCTTCTCTCTTTTCTTTTTTATTCTTCTGGCTACTGGTCTGTCTATTTTGTTGATCTTTTCAAAAAACCGGCTCCTGGATTTATTGATTTTTTTGAAGGGTTTTTTCTGCCTTTATCTCTTTTATTTCTTCTCTGATCTTAGTTATTTCTTGTCTTCTGCTAGCTTTGGGTTTTTTGTTTGTTTGTTTGTTTGTTTGTTTTTGTTTTGTTTTTTTTGTTTGTTTTTTTTATCTTGCTCCTCTAGCTCTTTCAATTTAAATTGATAGGGTGTTGATTTTAGATCTTTCCTTGCTTCTCATGTGGTCATTTATTGCTATAAATTTTCCTCTAGACACTGCTTTAAATGTGTCCATGAGATTCTGGTACATTGTGTCTTCATTCTCATTGGTTTTGAAGAACGTCTTTATTTCTGCTTCATTTCATTGTTTATCCAGTCAACATTCAAGAGCCAGTTGTTCAGTTTCCATGCAGTTGTGAGGTTCTAAGTTAGTTTCTGAATTCTTAGTTCTAATTTGATTGCACTGTGGTCTGAGAGACTGTTATGATTTCTGTTCTTTTGCATTTGCTGAGGAGTGATTTACTTCCCATTATGTGGTCAATTTTAGTGTAGGTGTGATGTGGTGCTGAGAAGAATATATTTCCTGTGGATTTGGTGTGGAGAATTCTGTAAATGTCTACTACGTTTGCTTGGTCTAGGTCTGAGTTCAAGTCCTGGATATGCTTCTTAATTTTCTGTCTCATTGATCTGTCTAATATTGACAGTGGAGTGTTAAAGACTCCCACTATTATTGAGTGGGGGTTTAAGTCTCTTTGTAGATCATTAAGAACTTGTTCTATGTTTCTGGGTGCTCCTGTATTGGTTATGTATATATTTAGGATCATTAGCTCTTCTTGTTGCATTGATCCTTTTACCATTATGTAATACCCTTCTTCATCTCTTTTGATCTTTGTTGGTTTAAAGTCTATTTTGTAAAAGACTAGGATTGCAACGCCTGCTT
>NW_016107482.1:2003942-2008585 GCF_001604975.1 Cebus imitator | reverse complement strand
TGTGTATCCTTGCATGTGAGATGGGCTTCCTGAATACAGCACACCAATGGGTTTTGACTTTTTATCTAATTTGCCAGTCTGTGTCGTTTGATTGGGGCATTTAGCCCATTAAAATTTAAGGTTAATTTTGTTATGTTTGAATTTGATACTGTCATTTTGATGCCAGCTGGTGGGTTTGCCCATTAATTGATGCAGTTTCTTCATTGTGTTGATGTTCTTTACCATTTGGCACAATTTTGGAGTGGCTGGTACTGGTTGATCCTTTCTACGTTTAGTGCTTCTTTCAGTAGCTCTTGTAAACCAGATGTGGTGGTGATGAAATCTCTAAGCAATTGCTTGTAAAGGATTTTATTTCTCCTTCCCTTATGAAGCTTAGTTTGGCTGAATATGAAATGTAGGTTAAAAGTTCTTTTCTTTAAGGATGTTGAATATTGGCCCCCACTCTCTCCTGGCTCGTAAAGTTTCCTCAGAGAGATCTGCTGTGAGTCTGATGGGCCTCCCTTTGTGGGCAACCCAACCTTTCTCTATGGCTTCACTTAGCATTTTTTCCTGCATTTCAACCCTGGTGAATCTGATGATTATGTGCCTTGGAGTTGCTCTTCTTGAGGAATATGTTTGTGGTGTTCTTTGTATTTCCTGGACTTGAATATTGGCCTGCCTTGCTAGGTTGGGGAAGTTCTCCTGAATAATACCCTGAAGAGTGTTTCCCAGCTTGGATTCATTCTCTCTGTCACATTCAGATACACATATCAGGCATAGATTAGGTCCTTTCACACAATCCCATATCTCTTGGAGGCTTTGTTCATTTCTTTTTACTCTTTTTTCTCTAATTCCCATTTTATTTCATTGAGTTGATCTTCAATCTCTGATATCCTTTCATCTGCTTCATCATTTTGGCTATTGAAACTTGTGTGTGCTTTGCGAAGTTCTCATGTTATGTTTTTCAGCTCCATCAATTCATTTATATTTCTTTCTAAGCTGTTTATTCTAGTAATCATTTCGTCAAACTAAGAAATTTCTTAGTTTCTTTGCATTGTGTTAGAATGTGTTCTTTTAGCTCAGAGAAGTTTGTTATTACCTACCTTCTGAAGCCTGTTTCTGTCAATTCATCAGACTCATTCTCCATCCAGCCTTGTTTCCTTGCTGATGAGGAGTTGTGATCCCTTGGAGGAGGAGAGGCATTCTGGTTTTGGGTGTTTTCATCCCTTTTGCACTGGTTACTTCCCATCTTTGTGGATTTATCTACCTGTGGCCTTTGTAGTTGTTGGCTTTCATATGGGGTCTCTGGACATCCTTTTTGTTGCTGATGAAGTTATTTCTTTCTGTTTCTAAGTTTTCCTTCTAATGGTCAGGCTGTAGGACTGCTGGAGGTGCACTCCAGACCCTGCTTGCTTGGGGATCACCTGCAGTGGCTGCAGAACAGTAAGAGTTGCTGCCAGTTTCTTCTTGTTATCTTTGTTCCAGAAGCATACCTCCCAGATGTCAGGCTGAGCTCTCCTTTATAAGGTGTCTCTTGATATACGGGGGTTGGGTATCTGCTTGAGGTGACAGTCTATCCCTTATAGGAGCTCAAGTGCTGAGCTGTGAGCTCCAATGTTCCATTCAGAGCTGCTGGACAGCTACATTTATGTCTGCTACAGCGGAAATCATAACCACCTTTTTTTCCCAGGTGCTCTGTCCTGGGAAGGTGGGGCTTTACTTGTAAGTTCCTGTGACACTTCTGCCTTTTTTCAGAGATGCCCTACCCAGCACGGAGGTAGCGTAGTTACAATCTGCCAGCAGAGGTGTTGCTTAGCTGCCATGGGCTCTGCCCAGCTGCTGTGTGAACTTCCTTGCAGTTTTGTTTGTAGAGGTATAGTTAGAACTGACTCAGTAATGGTTGTCTGCCTCAGTAATGGTGGACTGTCTCTGTAATGGTGGACTATCTCGGTAATGGTGTACTGCCTCAGTAATGATGGACTGCCTTGATAGTGCTGGATTGCCTCAGTAATGGTGGACACCCTTCCCCCCATAGAGCTGGACCATCCCAGGTCCAGCTGTGCTTGCTATGAAACTCTCAATCCAGAGAGCTTCAGATTGCTGGCCTTTGTAGGGGTGGGATCAGCCAAACCCGATCACCTGGCTCCCTGTTTCAGCCCCTTTTTTTCAGCTGAATGAGTGACTCTGTCACCCAGGTGTTCCAGTCAACAGTTGAAACAGTGCCTGGATTTGTGTGAGTTTTTGTGTGGAGACCCACTGTGCCGGCTGAATCAGCCACGCTGGAGACTCATGGTGCTTTTTCACCCAGGAATCTCCTGATCTGTGGGCAGTAAAACTTTGTTTGGAAATCTGATGATCACTCACCCTCTGCGTTTTCACTGGGAACTGCACTCCAGAGTTGTGCCTATTCAGCCATCTTGGTAGAGCAATCTTAATAAGAACTATGGCAGTTCCATGACCTTTAAAATTTGTGATCAAAGCAGTGTGTTTTTTTTCCAAATCACGAAGCTACTGTGTGGCATTTCTCTGCAAGATGATTCACTTAACCTGGTAGAAGCTCCATAATTAGGGTCTCCTAGTATTATTATGGAGCAATAACTACAAAGGGCATCCTGAGTGGCATGTAAGATTGTCTGATACTATGAGATAATTAGTACCAGAATACAGGAGACTTGGCACTATAAAACACAAAAAGGCAAGAAGCACTGTATACTGTATAAAATGGTCACCTGTGGGACCATTTTTTTTGTCGGGGCTGGACTCCAGTCTCCAGTGAATAGTTCCACGTTTACAAATTGACAGTGGCCAAAATTAGGTTATTCAACTTAGACTCTCTGAATCTTTATAAAGGCCAGTATATGACTCATCAGAAATAACTGACTTTAAAATTGTAAAAAGTGTATTTCCTTAAAATATATATGATAAAATTGCATATATGTACTATACATCAGAATATGTATGGGGCTGGATATAACTCACAAAATGGCCACATATTAAACACATTTATCATATATGTTTTATCATTTGTATGTTAAAAATATCACTGGGCTTTCAAAGATTGGCTTGCATGTGTGTAACTGACTGTTGCTTACCTACCCAACATCCATTTTAACTCCCTTTCCTTTACCAACAGGATTCCAATTTTATGCAAGTATTCATGCTCTTCCATGAAGTCATATGCTACTGAGAAGGTTGTTCTATCTGAAATCCCTTAGTATTCCTTCTTACAGTGTGATCTAGTGATTCTCAAAGTTTTGTCCAGGAGTCATGATTTTGAGATCCTCTTAAGGAATCCATTGGATTTAAATTGTCTTTATTTTTATAATAAACATTATTTGCTATTTTTGTTCTCATTCTCTTACATACACAAAGAGGAGTTTTTCACAGGCTATGCTATACCTGATGATGGCATCCCTGGGATAGCTAATCGAATGTGTGCTGTGGGCTATTGTTTTAAAATTTTCTCAGTTTTGGGTCAGGACAAAGTAGACACTGATAGATAATAAAAAACAGATATCCACAAAGTTTTCAGGATTTTTAAAGTAGGAAGGAATCTTGAGACCAAAGAGTTTGAACACTGCTAGTCTGAGTAAATGACTGTGGTTCACTTCCTTTGCCAGTGATTGGTTAAGTCACAAAATGTGACACAATCTGGCCAATTAGAGAAATCCTGCAAGGTGACTGAATGTTTCAGATTCTGAGTAAGTATATTCCATTTTTAAATAGAGACACAGGATGAGGCAGACACACTTGGCTTTTTGTTTGTTTGTTTTAGCTGCTGGGCATTGTTGCATGTTGCAAGCTCACCCCTTTCCAGCCTGAGAATGAAATGAAGGAGCCACACAGAGGGGGAGAACTGATGTTCTGTGCCCAGGGCTCTCCTTGCTTCTCGATAACTTGTTATGTGAGATAAGTGACCACAATATTGTTTAGCTAGCTTACTATAGGTTGGATTTTCTGTTACTTGTTTTAGAAACCCATTCAAAAAATAAAATTTGTAATATGCTTATATCTGTAATTAAAAAATAAATCATATTAAATCACTGAAGATGCCAAGTATGGCTTTTACATATTTTGGTGTTCTTAACCTCATACCTTATAATTCCTCATTAGAGTAGAATATGTTGGTATAAATTAAATTTAATCTTTGCAAAAAAAAAAAAAAAAGCTCTCTTGGGTGCTCATTTGATAGCACACATACTAAAATTGGAACGATACAGAGAAGATTAGCATGGCCCCTGCACAAGGGTGACACACAAATTCGTGAAGTATTCCATATTTTTATAGACATTTACAGAATTCTCCACCCCCAAATCCACAGAATATACCTTTTTCTCAGCACCACATCACACGTACTCTAAACTGACCACAAAATTGGAAGTAAATCACCCCTCAGTAAATGCCAAAGAATGGAAATCATAACAAACAGTCTGTCAGAACGCAGTGTAACCAAATTAGAACTCAGGATTAAGAAACTAACTCAGAACCTCACAATTTCATGAAAACTGAACAACTGGCTCTTGAATGTTGACTGGATAAACAATGAAATGAAAGCAGAAATAAAGATGTTCTTCAGAACCAATAAGAAAGAAAACAACATACCAGAATCTCAGGGACACATTTAAAGCAATGTCTAGAGGAAAATTTATAGCAATAAATGACCA
>NW_016107482.1:1989759-2003602 GCF_001604975.1 Cebus imitator | reverse complement strand
ACAAAATAGACCACTAGCCAGATTAATAAAAAAGAAAAGAGAGAAGAGTCAAATAGATGCAATAAAAAATGATAAAGGGGATGTAACCACCGATTCCATGGAAATACAAACCACCATCAGAGATTACAGCAAACAACTCCGTGCACATAAACCAGTAAGCCTGGAAGAAATGAATAAATTCCTGGACACTTGCACCCTTCCAAACGTAAACCAGGAAGAAGTCAAAACCCTGAATAGGCCAATAACCAGGGCTGAGGTTGAGGCAGCAATTAATAGCCTACCAACCAAAAAAAGCCCAGGTCCAAATGGGTTCACAGTTGAATTCTAGCAGACATACAAAGAGGAACTGGTACCACTCCTTCTGAAACTCTTCCAAACAATCCAAAAAGAGGGAATCCTTCCCAAATCATTTTATGAAACCAACATCATCCGGATACCAAAACCCAACAGACTCAACAAGAAAAGAAAACTTCAGGCCAATATCCATCATGAACATAGCAAAACTCTTCAATTAAATACTAGCAAACTGATTGCAAAAGCACATTAAAAAGCTTATCCATCATAACCAAGTAGGCTACATCCCAGGGTTACAAGGATAGTTCAGCATATTCAAGTTTATAAATGTAATTCACCACAGAAACAGAACTAAAGACAAAAAAACACAATTATCTCAATAGACGCAGAGAAGGCCTTCAACAAAATTCAACAGCCCTTTATGCTAAAAACTCTCAATAAAGTAGATATCAACAGAGCATGTCTCAAAATAATAAAAGCTATTTATGACAAACCCACAGCCAATATCATACTGAATGGGAAAAAATTAAAAACATTTCCTTTAAAAACTGGCAGTAGACAAGGATGCCCTCTCTCACCACTCCTATTCAATATAGTATTGGAAGTTCTAGCCAGAGCAATCAGGTAAGAAAAAGAAATAAATGGTCTTTAATTAGGAAAGGAGGAAATCAAATTGTCTCTATTTGCAGATGACATGATTATATATTTAGAAGATCCCATTGTCTCAGCCCAAAAGCTCCTAAAACTGATAAGCAACTTCAGCAAAGTCTCAGGATACAAAATCAATGTGTAGAAATCACAGGCTTTCCTATACACCAATAACAGACTAACAGAGAGCCAAATCAAGAATGGACTGTCATTCACAATTGCTACAAAGATAATAAAATACCTTGGAATACAACTAACAAGGAACATAAAGGACCTCTTCAAGGAGAACTACAAACCACTGTCAGAGAAATAAGAGAGGACACAAACAGATGGAAAAACATTCTATGCCTATGGTTAGGAAGAATCAATATGGTGAAAATGGCCATACTGCCCAAAGTCATTTATAGATTCAATGCTATCCCCATCAAGCTACCAATGACCCTCTTCACAGAACTGAAAAAAACACCTTAAACTTCATATGGAACCAAAAGAGAGCCCACATAGCCAAGTCAATTCTCAGCAAAAAGAACAAAGCTGGAGGCATCACACTCTCTGACTTCAAACTATACCACAAGGCTACAGTAATCAAAACAGCATGGTACTGGTACCAAAATAGAGATATAGACCAATGGAACAGAACAGAGGTCTCGGAGGCAATGCCACACATCTAGAACAATCTGACCTTTGACAAACCTCACAAAAACAAGCAATGGAGAAAGGATTCCCTGTTTAATAAATGATGTTGGCAAAGCTTGTTACTTATGTGCAGAAAACAGAAACTGGACCCCTTCCTGACTCCTTACACTAAAATTAACTCCAGATGGATTAAAGATTTAAACATAAGACCTAACACCATAAAAACCCTGGCAGAAAACCTAGGCAAAACCATTCAGGACATAGGCATAGGCAAGGACTTCATGACTGAAACACCAAAAGCATTGGCAACAAAAGCCAAAATAGACAAATGGGATCTCATTACACTCCAGAGCTTCTGTACAGCAAGAGAAACAATCATTAGAGTGAACCAGCAACCAACAGAATGGGAAAAAGTTTTTTCTATCTGCCCATCTGACAGAGGACTAATATCCAGAATCTACAAAGAGCTAAAATAGATTTACAGGAAAAACAAACAAACAAAAAACAACAACAACAACAACAAAACATTCAAAAGTAGACAAAGGACAAGAACAGACAGTTTTCAAAAGAAGGCATGTATGAGGCCAACAAACTTGAAAAAGTGCTCATCATCAGTGGTCGTTAGAGAAACTCAAATCAAAACCACATTGAGATACCATCTCACTTCAGTTAGAATGGCAATCATTAAAAAATCTGGAGGCAACAGATGCTGGAGAGGATGTGGAGAAATCGGAACACTTTTACACTGTTGGTGGGAGTGTAAATTAGTTCAACCATTGTGGAAGACAGTGTGGCGATTCCTCAAGGACCTAGAGATAGAAATTCCATTTGACCCAGCAATCAATCCCATTACTGGGTATATATCCAAAGGATTATAAATCATTCTATTATAAAGACACATGCACATGCATGTTCATTGTGGCACTGTTTACAATAGCAAAGACTTGGAACCAACCCAAATGCCCATCGATAATAGACTGGACAAGGAAAATGTGGCACATATGAACGATGGAATACTATGCAGCCATAAAAAACAATGAGTTCATGTTTTTTTTAGGGACATGGATGAATCTAGAAACCCATCTTTCTCAGCAAACCGATACAAGAACGGAAAATCAAACACCACATGTTCTCACTCATAGGCGGGTGTTGTACAATGAGAACACATGGACAAAGGGAAGGGAGTGTCACACACTGGGGAGTGTCCCACCCCATTCCCCCCCAACTGGGCTCTGTTGGGGGGGAATGGGGTGGGACAGTGAGGGTAGGGAGGTTGGGGAAGGGATAACAAGGGGTGAAATGCCATATATACGTGACGGGGATGGAGGCAGCAAACCACATTGCCATGTATGTACCTATGCAACAATCCTACATGTTCTGCACATGAACCCCAGAACCTAAAGTGCAATAAAATATATACATGGGTTTTTTTTTTTTTTTTTTTTTTTGAGATGGAGTTTCGCTCTTGTTACCCAGGCTGGAGTGCAATGGCGCGATCTCGGCTCACCGCAACCTCCACCTCCTGGGTTCAGGCAATTCTCCTGCCTCAGCCTCCTTAGTAGCTGGGATTACAGGCACGCGCCACCATGCCCAGCTAATTTTTTTTGTATTTTTAGTAGAGACGGGGTTTCACCATGTTGACCAGGATGGTCTCGATCTCTTGACCTCATGATCCACCCGCCTTGGCCTCCCAAAGTGCTGGGATTACAGGCTTGAGCCACCGTGCCCGGCCTTAATAAAATATATTTTTAAAAATGTCTCATGGAATATGCAGTACCTTTGTTTTGCTCATTTACTTTAACAAAGTAAGTAACACAGGTATAAACCAGTACACTTGAGTCATTTGTTTTGACCTCACGTCAATAAATAATGACAACCTAAGAGGAGTTATTTTTGTTTCTTTCAGTCCCAGAGAAATGGGATTTTATATCAACTTGCAAATTCTGGTTTTTTGTTGTTGTTTTTGTTGTTTGTTTGTTTTCTTTTGAAACAGAATCTTGCTCTGTCACCCAGGTGGGAATGCAATGGCCTGACCATGGCTCACTGCAGTCTCAGCCTCCGAGGTTCAAGTGATCCTCCTGCCTCAACCGATGGAGTACTTGGGACTACAGAAACAGCACCACAGCTCGCTAGTTTTTACATTTTTTATAGGGATGAGACTTGCCATTTTGCCAGGGCGGTTCTTAAACTCCTGGGATTAAGCAATCCCCCTGCCTTAATCTCCCACAGTGCTCAGATTATAAGAGTGAGCCACGGCAACTGGCCTTTAAGCCCCAGTTTTTATGCCGACAAAGTGACTTCTATATAAAAATAAGCAGAATTGGCATTAGGAGTATAAGACCTAGACGTTTTTAATTTGAATATGTAGCTAAGGTTTTACTGATTGAGCACTCACTGTCTTATATCATCCAGGGACCTTTATATAATGTACGCAACCAAGCAACCCAATTAAAAAATGAAAAATTAATTTAGCCAGATAGTTGTTCAGTTGAAATAATGAATTTTCAAATGGTAGAAGGTTTATTTACGGAATTCACTTTGTTATGTTTTCTTTGAGTTCTTGTATTATTAAAATCCATCTATCTATCTATTTCTTCATCCTTTCATCTGTCAATATGTATGCATTTTTATATAAGAAGGCTCATGGAATACCTATGAAGTGCCAGGGCTTATGCAACGTGGACCCATTTGATCATTCGAAAGCATTTATTTCCCAGTTTCTGTGTCCAAGGTACTTTGCTAAGAAGTAGGGCCAGGTATGGTGGCTCACATCTGTAATCTCAGCACTTCAGGAGGCTAAGCTGGGAGGACTGCTTGAGCCCAGGATTTTGAGACCACTTGGGCAACATAGAGAGACCCCTTTTACACAACAAATTTTAAAAAGTAGCCAGGTATGGTGGCATGTGCCTGTAGTTCCTGCCACTGGGGAGGCTGAGGTGGGAGCATTGCTTGAACCTGGGAGGTTGAGGCTGCAGTGAACCATGATCTAACCATTTCAATCTAGCCTGGGTGACCGCAAGAACCTGTCTCAAAAAAATAAGTGGTTAGTTATAAGCAAAACAGGCACCTTTTCTTCATGAAATTTATGATCTAGAGTGGTACATAAAGGAAGACTCAATAACCACACACATGGACACACATACAATTATGAAATTAGTAAAAAGAATCAGAAGGGAAACTAACTGGTTTTAATGGTAGCAAATCAGACAGTGGGAGAAGAGAGGAGTGCTCCTTAGGAAGGTGCCCACTGAAGTCCTCTGTGAGGAAAGGCCTTTCTGTCTGGCGCCTGAGGAAGGGAGCCTGCCATGCAATGCTTGGAGGAAGGCCAGTGGGCAGTGTGAAGGGTCAGTGCACAGACCCTGCCTTGTAAGGCTTGTGGGGTACTGTAAACAGCACAGACATCGTGATATGTGGCAACCACGCTTGTATTGCAAGTCACGTTCCGTATCAACAGTTCATTTCAGTTTTAGGTATAAAAATACTGAGAATAATGGAGAGAAATATCCCCTGTGCACTTCTGGCAGAGTTGTAAGAAATATTAATGAAGTTCTAATGAGAACTTGACTTGCTTCATCAAAGAGAGAGTTCTGGATAACATGCTATGGATTCAAATGGAAAAGTAAAGAAACTACATGTTTACCAAGGTAAAGAATGAAGAAGTTTGAAATGCACACATATACACACACGAATATCACTGATTAGTTGCCATTATTGATGATGTTAAGAGATATTTATTTTTTCATTCACTAATTTCTTTTACTAATATTGGCTTGACACTTTGTGTATTGGGCACTGTGTTCTGGTTGATGTGAATGAAGTCCTGAAGAGGACAGCCTTTCCTAAAGCAAGAAGAGGATGACAGACATAATGGCAATGTGAAGGCAGCGAATAGAACTAGGCAAAATGCCTTAGGAATACGGAAGTTTTTTTTTTTTGTTGTTGTTGTTGTTGTTGTTGTTGTTTGTTTGTTTGTTTGTTTGTTTTCCAGAGTTGTGTTCTTGTCACCCAGGCTGGAGTGCAGTGGCCTGATCTCAGTTCACTGTAACCTCCGCCTCCAAGTTCAAATGATTCTCTTCCCTCAGCCTCCTGAGTAGCTGGTATTACACGTGTGTGCCACGACGCCTGGCTAATTTTTGTATTTTTAGTAGAGACAGGGTTTCACCATGTTGACCAGGCTGGTCTCAAACTCCTGACTTCAGGTGGTCTGCCTGCCTCAGCCTCCCAAAGCGATGGGATTACGGATGGGAGCCACCACACCTGGCCAGGATACAGAAGTTCTTAATTCACTCCTACCTCTCTTTTCAACATCGTCTTTTAAAAGAGAGTTAATGTCATTTTTCAGTGTCTTAAACGTGATGCACTAGCTACCTCTTTGCTTTGAAAAGGTTGTTTTGTGTCTGAAACATGTAATTACTTTCTATTCATCATTTAAGCCTTTATTTACATTTATTTATTCCAAGAAGTCTTTTTTAAATCAACGTTTCTCAAAGCGAAGTGGTCTATGAACCATCTATATCATAATTACCTGAGAATATTTACTTTAAAATGTGGATTCTTGCAAACCATCCTCAACCATGCCCTCTGAATGAGTAGAGATCCATAAATGCACATTTTAATACATTTTTCCAGAAGTTATTTTGCATTCTGAATTTGATCACTGCTACCCTAGATTTGTCAAGGATCTTTTTTACATTCCCATAGACATCATGATCTCCCTCTACTGTAAGATGTATTGCCTGAAATTGTTGCTGGCCTACAAAATTAATCCTCCAAAATGATTCAAAGCTCACAGAGATAGGAGAAATGTGTTTGCTAGCCATCGTAAGTCCATTATCAAACATGGAGCTTTGGCTATCTAGGTGGCCAATAATTAAATGTATGTTTTGCAGAGCAGGTACAGAAGTTATACAGGTTATAATGGAACAGAACGTTCTTCCAGGCAGAGGAAATCATGTTTGCCTCTTTAGGGAAGAGCAAATTAGCTCAGATCATACACAGCAGACAGGTTGAATGAGGTTGGATGTGTAGGTGGGAGAGTGGGTGTTAGTGAGTGAGTTTCTGTTAAGTCAGGCTAAAGAAATAAAATTGTGTTTAGCTTATCAATTGTTCCATGTCGTATACCTACAGAAAAGTGTAAAGTATAAAATACCAAAAAAAAAAAAAAAAAAAGAGGATATGGCAATGAAAGCTAGGTTCCAGGCCTGAATTGGCCATGGACTGGTTAATTTGCTTTAAACAATTACTTGACCGTATGTATCTTGTCTTTCCTAACTGGAAATTATGTATAATTATCTCACTTTCTCACTTTACAAGCATGAAATATTTATATAGGACATACAAATGAGCACAACATGATAAGTATAACAGCAGTAAGCAAATGCCTAGTTTGTGTGTGTGTGTGTGTGTGTGTGTGTGTGTGTGTGTGTGTGTGTGTGTTTAAGCAAATTTGACAATCCTCTTTCAGGATTGGAAGATTTATTTATTTATTTCTTGGACTTTGGGCACTTTTTGTGTGAAGTTTCAGACTGTTTGTTTCTTATCCGAAAGCTACAATGAACTCCAGAGGGAACAATTTTTATTTTTGTACACTGCTCATATCTTTCATTAACATCGATTCCGCTTGTTTATATTTTATCTCTATACAACATTTTACTCTTATAAGCCCCTGTTGTATGGATCTGTATGGCTTTGTATTGTGATATTTTAGGATTCAAGTGTCATAAGTAAGTTTTCACATGTAGAAAATGTCATATCACAACCAAGAGCAATGTCTGTTTTTAGCAAATTGCTGATCTTTTCTTCTTTCTTTCCTGTAAAAAACCACACATATGAACGCACAAACCTGTTTGCACAAAATTAGCCTGGATTTCTTCTAGCACTCTCTTCCTGTCAAACAATTGTGACTGTGTAAAGCGCTATGCATTCTGAGGCTAAAATTGGCTCTATGCTACTTTCTCTGGCATCACAAATCTACTAGATTTAGTAGAGGAGCATCGCTTTATTTACAAGAAATAAAGGTGTTTACGAAATAATGTAGAAAGTCAAATTTTAAATACCCAAAAAAGTTAGTTTAGAATAAATTGACTAAGTCATTCAAAATTTGAGTGCTACATTTGTTCAATTTTGAATCAGTAGTAAATGGTAATTTTATAGATTTCCACAGCAAGCATATTAGCATCTACACCTTAGTTCTAAATGCAATAATACTTGGGAATGTTGAGGGCCACTGGAGCCAGGCAAAAGAGTTTGGAACTGATGAATAATAGGAGAAGTCAAAGATTCTACTAATACTCTTAACTAGCACTCCTGTTCCTCCTCCTAACAATATGCATTTATTATGGTGAGGTGTTAGTCAAAGGTTGAACATTCAGTTAGAATGGATAATAAGTTCTGGAGAATAAGTTCGGGGAACCTATCATACATCATGGTGACTGCAGTTAATAACAATATCTTATATATTTGAAAATTGCTGAGAGTAGATTTTAAGTTTTTTTACAATGCTCAAAAATAGTATGTAAGGTAATTCCCCATGTTATGTTAAACAGCTTGACTTAGCCATTCTACAATGTATGCATATGTTAAAATATCATGTTGAACAACATAAATATATACAGAAAACAAACAAATACATAAAAACACCAAAGATGCATTAATGGTTATTGAGCTATAAATTTGACTTTTATTTTATTTCTTTCTGATACAATTCATGTGATGGGTACTATTATTTCTATTTTATAGTGGATAAAATTGAAGAAATGTGGAAACAGACATCATATGTGCAAGTTAACGATTCATCAAATTAGGTCTAGCTAATTTCCAACCTGTACCTATCAGAAGCCCATGCTGTGTTTCCATCACTATTGGAGGGCATGAGACTAAAATCAAGAGAATCAAGAATTGTATTTGATGATATTTGAAATGTATTGAGTGAGAGAAACTAAGTCAATTTCAAATAAGACATTTGGAGATGCTGCTGCTTTTTCTTTACGAGATACCTTTGGTTTCTTAAGGCAATAGTATGACTTGTGAACATTGTAATTCTCCTTTGGGGATAAGATTTTTAAGTTAGTGTAAAATCTTGATAAATGCAAAGAAGAGAATACTGGTATTTTTCAATGGCGTGGACTTTGCTTGCATTCCCATTTTATCAGCTTTTGAGGAGCTACATGCACTATTAAGTTTGTCTTCAACATCCATTCTCTAGCAAAGCATATAACACAGTCCCTTCATCTAACTGTGTATGAATCTAATGTAATTTTAACCTAAAAATATAAAAACAAATTAGGAAATACATTTGTCTTTAATATAATACAGAGTTTAGTAAATTCTGTGAGGCATTTAACCAAAATAACTTGTGCTTTCTATACTTTTTACAACCCATTTTTTAGATAATTTATGTAAAATTATTTTACTCCATATAGCACACAGGAGATATCTTGGACTTTTTTTTTTTTTTTTGAGGCTGCATTGCTTAGAATTTGGCATTTAACATCATGTAGACTTGGGTTTAAATCTCAACCCCGCTATATGATCTTCAGTACATCTTTGAACTTCTTTGAGTCCCAGTTACGTAATCTGTAAATTTTGAAGGTTGAGAACACACACCTGGAAGAATTTTGAGGGTAATAGAAATAATCCTTTGACAACAATTATTACAGTTGTATGTAGCTATTCAGTAAGTGGCGAATGTTGAGTATTTTGCAGCTTTAAAATTATTGCTTTTGGAAAATTATTATAACATACTATGAATTATTTAACACTATGATGAGAAACTAAAATCATTTAGAACCTTCCTAACTTTTGTTTTATTTTTGTTTACATTCTCTCCATCTGTGTAAGAATCTGACAAATTATAATCTTGAGCTTCATGCCGAGAACATTTTATCCTATCAGTGATTCTTGTTCTTTTCATTCATTTTCAGAAACACCTCCAGGTCTCTGTCCTTATAATACATCTAGAAGAAACACACTTCCCTAGAGATAGGGCTTTATTTAAAACATTTCTTCATTCAAAGTGAGAATGTCCATTTGCTGGCATTTTCCCCAACTTATCTGTGCACATATTCTTCCACCTGGAGTGTGTATTCATGACAGTCACTATAGTGATGTCCCCCAAGGACCTTGACACTATGTAGGCTTCTCTCCCACTGAGTTTTGGGAATACGAGTTGGCAATTTTGAGTTAGACCCCTCAGGCAGAACTACAGTGACTTATCACTTTCCACGATTCTGAAATCCTGCAATGCAAAAAATTCATGACAGTTTATGCTCCTCTTCTCCTGTCTTCTGCCTCTTCCTCTAAATATTTCTGATCTTTAACTCTACCTCTTGCTAACTACCAGTCTATACCTAATCCATATTCTGAATTGTATCTGGGTACAGTGAGTTCTGTTGCCACCAGCAAAAAGCATCCAGTCCATTAAAGTTTTTTGTGAGATGCTTCATGTGGGACACAGTCTTTTAAAGATCATAACAAACAAACGTATGTGATTCTTTCATGAATAAGTAAAAATATATGTCAACGGTGTGTGAGATTTATTTGAATATTTGGAAGACAGACGTTTCCTCATACATCTCAGTGTTCTTTTATATTTGAAGAAGTGACAGACACTTCACATTATTATTGGATTTTCATTATCATTATTGGGAAAGTTCTCACAAAATCTCAGACCTGAAGTTGTAGATAGAATTACGGCCCACAAATATGTCTGCATCCTAAATCTCAGAACCCAAGAATATATTAGGCTATGTGCCAAAGAGGAAGTAAGGTCACAAATATAATTAATGTTGCTCATCAGCTGTATTTGGAATAGGAAGATAATCCTGTATTATCAGGATGAATCTAGTATAATCAAAAGGGCCTGTAAAAGTAAAAGAAGGAGATAAAAGAGAATTATAGGCTGAAGTAGCTATGGAAGAAAGACACAGAGAAATGTAACATTGCTTTGCTTGGAATAGAGAAGGAGTCTACAGAAGTCATGAAATGTGGGTGGCTTCCAGGAGCTAGAGAAGGCAAGGATATGTAGTATTCCCCCAGAGCCCCTAGAATAAATGCAGCCTTGCTGACACCTTGATTTTTAGCTCAATGAAAGCTAGAGCAGACTTCAAATCCACAGAACTGCAAGATAACACACTTGTGCTTTAAGCTGTCTTAAGTCATTTAAGTTGGTGGCAATTTGTCACAGCAGCCACATAACATGAATACACAATTTTATTTTTTTGTGTAAGAAGACAGAGATGATAAGTTGGTTAAGTTTACATGGGTGTTGAAGGAGGAGAGTAAAATTAAAGCAAAACTTAGAAAAGGCAGTATTAAGGGAGGTGGATTTCTCATGTTCTTCCATATCCTCATCGCATTTCTTCCTTAATGTTGCTAACATGATGCATGCTTACAGACCAATGGAGACTGTTTGACCATTTATGAATCAAAATAAAATCATAATCTACACTTGGTAGATGAGAGAGTTCCTACCATCTTTCAGAAAACAAACAAATTATCTTAATAAATAACCATTTAAACCATCTTGGTATGTTAAGACTATTACTTCTTAGGAAAAAAAATGGCTCATTATGCATTGCAGTTTTATGTAATTGCATCATAGCAGTTTCTTCAAATGACCCTTTTAAGAAAAATAAATGGAAAACTGAGTAATCTTACCACAAATCTTAAATAAAATGAGACATTTGATCTTGCTATGAATCCCAAATTATTGCATGTTCATGTTTTATAAAGTCTCAAAGATACTTTAGGAAGTCGAATGCTACCATAAAAAACCCATGCACACCAATCAGTTCCATGGACAGAAGCAAGCAGGTGGAAATCTTGAATAGAAGGTCAGTCTACACAGTGGCTTAAAATAATTTACACAATAAATCTTTAGAAGGACAGTGTTGACTTCTAATCTCTCTACCCCTTTATTTTTTTTTTCTCTAGCTACATTTTTGAGCGAAGTGTTATAATGAACATCGTAGTGTGCTTGCACTAATCAACAGCATCCAAAGATAAATGGTGATGGGGATAATGATACAAATTTTATAAAACTCCTAGAGTACAGAACAGATTTATTGTCTTTGTTACAGTTCATAAAATACATGAATGAAAATTTAGAAGCTTGGAACATTTTTATTTCAAAGCAGAGATGGCCCTGAAAGTTTTCTCTGAAATGTGGTTGATATATTGATGCTTGCATTGGGAGTGGAGTCGGGAAAACGAGATACAAAGAGATAGGGAAGGGTTTTCTCTACTCAAAGAATAATGAAGTAATTTCTACAATTTTAGACATTACTTGAAGAGGACCCAGCAAAATTTGAAAAATCAAAAAATGGAAGGGCTTCTGATTGTCTTTTACATTGCAGAGAATCTTGGTTTGGATTCTGAAGTTGCTAAAGCAAACGCCCTGGGTTTTGTTGGATGCATGACTTCCGTCCAGTACAACCACATAGCACCACTGAAGGCTGCCCTGCGCCATGCCACTGTCGCTCCTGTGACTGTCCGTGGGACCTTGACAGAATCCAGCTGTGGCTTCATGGTGGACTCGGATGTGAACGCAGTGACCACAGTGCACTCTTCATCAGGTACACTCAAGAGAATGCACCATGGAGCTTTTGTCACTAGCACTACTTTTGGTGTCTTCAAGAAGCTTCCAGATTAAAGGGTTGGCTAATATGACTCAATTTTTACCTTGTATAATTATAGGTGGTTGAAAATTATGATTATGATATTTCATGGGTGATTTTCATATATATTTGATGTAGTTCAATTTTTAATACTTTGAGAGAATGAGTAATTAGAACTAAATGCATAGTTGTGTACTTCACTTATTATACACATATATAATGAGGTGTGTGTGTGTTTATGTGTATGTACATAGTCACTATTGTTGAAGTGGATACTGCTCTGAGAATCGAGGTGTTTAGAGAACAGGGAGGCAGCAAGCTGGTTCCTGAACTAATATAATTCATGTGATTAAATAAACCTTTTTAAGCTTTATTAAATAATTGGCAAATACAAATTATATATTTTCAAAGTGTAAGTGTAATAATCTGATAAATATGTGCATTGTGCAATTATTATTGCAATTAAATTAATCAACACACTTATCACTGTACATAGTTACCCATTGTGTGTGTGTGTATGTGTGTGCATATCTGATGAGGACATTTAGGATTTACAATTTTAGCAAATATCAAGTAAATAATACAGTATGAATAACCGTAGTAATCATGCTGTGCATTAGATCACCAAAATTTGGGCCGGGTGTGGTGGCTTATGCCTGTAATTGCAGCATTTTGGGAGGCCAAGGTAGGCAGATCACCTGAGGTCAGGAGCTCGAGACCAGTCTGGCCAACATGGTGAAACCCCATCTCTATTAAAAATGCAAAAACTAGCTGGGCATGGTGACAGGTACCTTACCTGTAACTCCAGCTACTCCAGAGGCTGAGGCATGAGAATTGCTGGAACCCAGGAGGCAGAGGTTGCAGTGAGCTGATATCATGCCACTACTCTCCAGCCTGGGGGACAAATTAAGACTTTTGTCTCAAAAAAAATAAAATCACCAAAATTTATCATCTTTTGACTGAAAGTTTGTACTTTTTAACCCACAACTCTCCATTTGCTCCACACACCAGCCCCTGCAAACCGCCATTCTGTTTCTATGAGTTTGACTTTTTTAGATTTCACATGTAAGTTATATCATATATAGCATTTGTCTTTCTGCGTCTTGCTTCTTTCACTTGGTGTACTGTCCTCTAGGTTATTCCATATTGTCACAAATGGCATGTTCTTTTTAAATGCTGAATAATTTCTAATTGTGTGTGTATATGAAACGATATATTAATTCATTCAAGCATTAACAGGCTGTTTCCTTGTCCAGGCTATTGTGAATAATACTGCAATGAACACATGAGTGCAGAAACCTGGAGGCATCATAATCCCTGATTTCAAACTATACTGTAAAGCTCTGGTAATCAGAAAAGCATAATACTGGCATAAAACAGACACATAGACCAATGGAACAGAATACAGAGGCCAGAAATAGATCCAGGCTTATATAATCAACTAGTTTTTGACATAATTTCCAAAAACACATAATGGAAAAATGTTGCTTATTTAATACATTGTGCTGGGAAAATTGAATATCCACATGTAAAAGAATAGAATTGGACCTTTGTCTTTCAACACATAAAAATTAACTTGAAATGGATTAAAATCTAAATATAAGACCTGAGATTGTAAACTCCAGGAAGGGAACATAAGGGAAAAGCTT
>NW_016107482.1:1978408-1989635 GCF_001604975.1 Cebus imitator | reverse complement strand
CTCAGCCTCCTGAGTCGCTGGGATTACAGGCACGTGCCACCATGCCCAGCTAATTTTTTGTAGTTTTAGTAGAGACGGGGTTTCACCATGTTGACCAGGACGGTCTCGATCTCTTGACCTCGTGATCCACCCGCCTCGGCCTCCCAAAGTGCTGGGATTACAAGCTTGAGCCACCGCGCCCGGCCGGAAATATATATATTTTTACACGACACCAAAAGTAAGATCAAGAAGAGCAAAAATAAACAAATGGGAGTGCATAAAACTAAAAAATTCTGTACAGCAAAGGACACAATCCACAAAATGAAAAGTCAAACTACAGAATGGGAAAAAAATGTTTTTAAACCCTATATCTGATGAGGGGTTAGTATCCAAAGCATAAAAAAGATTAACATAACTCAATAGCAAAAAAAGAAAAGAAAAAAGAAAAACACTTAAAAAATAGGCAAAGGATGTGAATAGGCTTTTTTTTTTTTCCCACAAAAGACATGGAAACATCCAATAGGTACATGAAAAGGTGTTTAACATTACTGATCAACAGGGAAATGCAAATCAAAACCACTATGAGATGTCACTTCACAGCTGATAATATGATGACTAGTATCAAAAAGGCAAAAATAACAAATGTTGGAGAGAATGTGCAGAAAACAGAACCCTTGTAGACTCCTGATGGGAATCCAAATTGGTACAGCCATTATGGAAAAGAGTAGGGATGTGTCTCAAAATATTAAAACTCGAATCCTATTTCTGAATATGTAGCCAAAATAAATTAAATCAGCCTTTCTTAAAAATAGGAAATCCCCACAGCACGATCATCCATACATCCTCTGTTTTTCCACTCTCTAAGTGCCTTGTCTACTTTTTCTTAGTCATTGTGATTTTGGGTGTCTTAAAATGTATCTGGGATTTTGTTTTAATCAGGCATGATAAGGTGGCAGGCATGAGATGATTGCCTTTGAAAGAAAAGTTTTTTCTTATAGTTCTCAAGAAAAGGAGATACATTATACCACTGAGGGCCACATGGAGAAGTGCCAGGTTTGGTCAGGAGGCAGAAAGAGAAACGGGAAAGCAGGTAGGCAAGCTTCAGCCAGTTAGAATTGGATAGTTTGAATAACTTGGGCAGGCTCTGTGCTACAGGGGTGATCTCTAGTTGTCTAATACTTGGCCTTGAGTGATTTAAGGCAAGAAAAATATTGGGTTAGTGAGTGTGAGTTAAGTAAGTGAGTTACTAGGGAATATGGGCTCTGGATTGATTGGTTTGTATATAAAAGGCATGGTTGCAGGCATGTTGTTTGCTATCTCTAGGAATTAGCTAGCCCTGGGAGGGGCAGTTAGGTCCTCAAGATGTTAAAGCATCATAAGCACTGGTTAAAAAAATGATTCATACACTAGGATAAAATCAAGACATCAACATATATCAACAGGCCAATATAATATAAATAGAAACAGTAACAATAGTGTCATCCTTCTGATTATTCTTTAAAGTGGCTTGTATATGGATGAGGGGGTATTGTCAGATTTTTCCAGGATGCTTTTTGTAAATCCACAGGATATTTATTTTATTCAGATTTTACTGCTCATATTGATAATAAATATGGATTTTGTGAGTAGCGGTGATGAAGAGGCTAGGTCTGAGATGTTTGGTAAAGCTCCTAGATTACCATGGTATTGTCTTACCCTCCCCTTGCCTCCCAGCTCACACTAAGAACAGTAGTGGTAGGTGGTGAAGGGCCATTGTTATAAAGCACTTTGGGCCATGATAATTTTCTGTTACAGGCACAATTCCCCCAGCAATGGTCTGTGATTGGTCATGATGCTTTGGGAGGAAGATAAAAGTTGGGACATCTTCTGCCATTTAACAAGTCAATGGGATTTTAATATCTTGGGTAATACATTGAGAAACATTCTGTTTTATATGGCAAGACTCTTAGCCAAGACCTTTAGCCTGAGATCCTTAGTGCTCAGTCCAATATTTTATAAAACTTGAGGGCCAGGCGCGGTGGCTTACGCCTATAATCCCAGCACTTTGGGAGGATGAGGCGGGTGGATTACAAGGTCAAGAGATCGAGACCATCCTGGCCAACATGGTGAAACCCCGTCTCCATTAAAAATACAAAAATTGGCTGGGCGTGGTGGCGTGCGCCTGTAGTCCCAGCTACTCAGGAGGTTGAGGCAAGAGAATTGCTTGAACCCAGGAGGCAGAGGTTGCAGTGAGCCAAAATCATGCCACTGCACGCCAGTCTGGCAGCTGGTGACAGAGCGAGACTGTCTCAAAAACAACAACAACAACAAAACTTGAGAAATAATTTTTTATCAAATCTGGTAATGTGAGTAGGATATTTAAATATTTCTGTCTACTCTTCCAGCAATGTATTGCCCACTCCTTCACTGCTTTAGGTATCACCATTTTATTTTTCAAATACCATTTTGAGTTGTCTTTGATGAGATTGTTGTGATCCTCTTCTTGCCTCGTTCGTCACACATCTTATAAGCAGCTACTCAGTGTTGACTTCCGTAGTTAGTGGAGATGACGAAAAATAAGAAACATTCAAAGTTCCTAATTTTTGAAATCTGTAAAGATGACAGAAGGCGATGGTTCAGGGGATGAGGGTGTGGCATTGGCTGCCTGGCACTGTATCATAATACGGTGTGAGCAATGCAGAGCAAAGATAGGAGCAGGGTTTTTGGATGGTGTGGAATCTAGAAAAAGCAGCAAACATATTTTTAGATGAACTAATGATCGATTTATAAATAATCTGGTCATGGCAATTGTTTAGGGAGAAGGGTTTGCAATGTTCAGAAGGTGGAAGATCATTACAAAAGGAAATACATCCGTTAATGTGAAAATGTCTGGTAGAGTGTAGCATATCTAGTAATCGGTAAAAACCCCTCATGAGGAAATCATTAGGTGTAAGTGTAGAAGTTCTTACGGAAGTTCTTATGGAATGTTAGCTCTGTCTCCCTGTATCTCTCTATGTAGATAGATATTCCATAGAGATAGATATAGATAATTGCTCAATGTCTGTCTGCATAGTTATAATATATAATAAATTCTATGCTATAAGAAAAATTGAGATGTGTGTATATATGATATAAATTCAATTTTATATAAATCTATTCTTATATTCTTATAAATCTATTCTTATTATCTATTCTTATAATCTATTTTTATAATCTATTCTTATAAATCTATTCTTATAAATCTGTTCTTATAATCTATTCTTATAAATATAGATTGAGATGTGTGTATATATACGTGATATAAATAGGTAGATGCATTTAAGCTGAGTCATTCTTTTTTGAGAGGGGAGTTAAAACTAAAAGATATCTCTAAAATTGTTAAAGACAATTTAGACACACTGTGAAAAGAGAAGTACTGTTGAAATAAATGAGTAACTACCCCAAGGATTACTTTGTAGAAGGTGTCCGTTAAGCGTGGATATAGGCATGGTATTTTTAATTTTTGTAGTCTTGTTAGTGAAGCTGTCATCTTACTAGATGTGAAGTATTTTGTTTGTAGCTTTAATAAATATTAGAGAGTTAGAAGTAGCTGGGTTAATGTGTATTAATATATTATTAGCAAAATTTGCTAGAAATGTGGAAATCTGATGTAAAATCAATGCTATGTAATAACCAAGGTTATTACTTTAGTTAATAATGTTAAAAGTAGTATGTAAATTCAGTAAGGGAGGAACCATTGTAAGTTGGAGTAAGGAAAAAAGGCCGTGAGGCCAGACGCGGTGGCTTACGCCCGTAGTCTCAGCACTTTGAGAGGCCGAGGCAGTCAGATCATGAGGTCTGGAGCTCGAGACCAGCCTGACCAACATGGTGAAACCCCATCTCTACTAAAATTACAAAAATTAGCCGGGCATGGTGGTGCATGCCTGTAATCCCAGCTACTCAGGAGGCCAAGGCAAGAGAATTGCTTGAACACAGGAGGCGGAGATTGCAGTGAGCTGAGATTGCGCCACTGCACTCCAGTCTAAGTGACAGAGGCGGACTAAGTCTAAAAAAAAAAAAAAAAAAAAGGCCATGATCTAAATGATCTAATAAACCACACCACAATGAATGACTCACATTTGAATACAGACATATTCATGTGCCAGTATGCAGATAATGGTCTGCATAGTCTCCATAGACTGTGTGATATAAAATTATAATGGAGCTGAAAAAGGTCATAGAAATAAGATCATTGTAGCAATCATAAGATCCTAGTACAACACCTTATGCACATGTTTGTGGTGACTCTGGTATAAACTTACTACTCAATGAAAGCCTCGGGTATTTTCTTCAGGAAGTAATTCAGAAGAAGGCATTGTTAAGGTAGAAGATATTAGCTCTTGCATGCTGTTGGCATTGAAAACCTTTCAGTGGGATCACATGAGGAGGTGAGAGACAGAGATATTACTATCCTGAACCCGTGTAAGCCTAGCCTAGTGTGTATGTTTGTGTCTTTGTTTAAAAGGACAAGTTTAAAAAGTAAATAAATAAATTTAAAAATAGAAAATAATCTTTATACATATATATATATATTTTATTATACTTTAATATACGGGGTACATGTGCAGATCTTGCAGGATTATTACATAGGTATATACTTGCCATGGTGGTTTGCTGCTCCACCCCCAACAGACCCCAGTGTGTGATGCTCGCCTCCCTGTGTCCATGTGTCCTCATTTTTCAATGCCCGCCTATGAGTGAGAACATGCAGTGTTTGGTTTTCTGTTCTTGCATCAGCTTGCTGAGAATGATGGTTTTCAGCCATCTGTATCCTTTTTTTATGGCTGCATAGTATTCCATAGTGTATATGTGCCATGTTTTCTTCATCCAGTCTATCACTGATAGGCATTTGGGAGTGAAAGGATATAAAGAAAGTATTTTTGTGTAGTTGTATGATATGTGTGTTTTAACTGTTATTACAAAGAAATCAAAACTTTTAAAAAAATAAAAAGTTTATAAAGCAAAAATGTTACAGTAAGCTAAGGTTAATTTATTATTGAAGAAAGAAAAAAATGTTAATAAATTTAGTGTAGCCTAAGTATAGAGTGTTTATAGTCTATAGAAATTAGAGCAATGTCCTAGACCTTCACCACTGACTCGCCCAGAGCAACTTCCAGTCCTGCAGTCTCCATTCATGATAAGTGCCCTATGCAGGTGCACCCTTTCTTTAAATTTCACATTTTGACTCTGCCCTTTCTATGTTTAGATATGCTTAGATACACATGTACTTACAAATGTGTTATAGTTGCTTACAGTATTCACACAGCAACATGCTATACAGGTTTGCAGCCTGGGCGTAACAGTCTATTGTATATATACAGCCTAGGTGTGTCATAGGTTGTACCATCTAGGATTGTGTGAGCACACTCTATGATTTCCACACAATGACAGAATTGGCTAAAGACACATTTCTCAGAATATATTCCCACCATTAAGCCACACATGACTCTTTACAAAGAAGCAGGAGGCATTTTAGGTAGGTAGACTAGCTCAGGGATGTGCAGGAATAACAAGCACAGTGGACAGTGTGATACAGGAGATCTAATAACCAAATATTTTCATTTTCCTCTCTTCTTTTCTCCCTCCCTTTCTCTCTTCTTTCTTTCCTCCCTGCCTTCTATCTTTCACCAGACCTCTTCCCCTCTCTCCCTCCCTTTCGTTGCCTCATCTGATTTCTCATTTTCCAACACCCACTATCATCATCACCTCATTGTTATCAATTGGCGGCATATATTTATACATATATATATGTATATGTATGTGTGTGTGTGTGTGTGTATATATATATATATATATATATGTATAATGTCTATGTTCTTCTGCCTGTATGAGTGCATGTATATAAGCCATCTAGGTGTACAGAGATTATTAATAATAATATCAAGTTCCAAACACAAGTTTTTCCCACCAGACCCACCTTATCAATGCCACCAGTTCAGAATACCTGCCCCATGGCCAACCCCTTCTTTAACTACAATACCTTTCCCATTTAACCCCATTAGCCTTTCCCTCATGTTGGTTTGTTTCTGCTCCAGTTTCAAGAGTCCTAGGAAAAGACCAACTCTGTACACCACAAACGGCATAAACTACCACACTCTGCTCAGTCAAAGACATGATAAGTACTTATCCAACATCTTTCATGTGTGTCTATGGCCGTGTGGTGAGTACTGCAGTGTGAAGAAGTGTGTATGTCTTGGTTTTCTCATTAGGAAGCTTCACGTCCCACTAGTGAGACAAGAATGTACATGTTTATATACATGCTAATGTGTATGTAATTAATAGTTAGCAAATGTATAAGAAAGAAGACTTAGTGAGCACTTACATTGTACCAGGCACCGTTCTAAAAACATTTATAATAACTTGTATAATTCTTACAAAATCCTTTAAGGCAAAGACTATTTTTTTTTACCATTTGACAGATAAGAAAGTTTAAATGACACATGACAGGACTAATGATATCACATGGCGGCTTGAATTCTGTGGCTGCCTGCACATCACCAATCTTGGTATTTTTCCGGCACCAGAGAGGAGTAATAGAAAGACCCTGAGTACGGAAATTGGATAGCTTTGGTGTGAATTACGCCTCTTCCATGAATGATCTGCAGGACTTTGGACATGAAAGTTTGATCGTTCCAATGTAGTTTACTTCTTTGCCAAAGGGGAACAATAATACTCATGTTGTAGTCACTTCCCAATGATTAAATGAAAAATAATAATAATAGTGGCTGTTCATAAGGGTGTAGCAGCCACATGGTCCTGAAAATTTAACATAGATTATACGCACACATAGAGGTGTCACTACTCCCCTTTAATACATATGCAAATTGATACTTAAAAAGAGGTCTTGCTCAATATCACCAAACAAACAAACAACAGAGCCAAGATTCAGACTAAGGTCTGTGTGCCTTAAAATTGATGTTCTTTCTTATATCATCCATATTGCTGTACATATGGTACAATTCCTCCCTCATCAGTGGGGGCTGCTTCCGAGGCTGTTAATTCTCTAGCACTTTTGTTCTTCACTGGCAATGAACTCAGAATCCTCTTGCATCTGGAGAAAACTCTCAAGCAGAGCAGCATGCCATGCATAGGAACTGTCCAGCAAGGCAACAAGGGACCTCCGGGGCAGGGTGAGGGCATGTTGGCAGGATACTACCATCATGTTTCAACACCTAATCTTACAACTTGCATATAAATGAACAGGGCCATTGAACTCTAGGGTGAGAACAATGCGCTTCCAATGCCTTCTGCTTGTGCATGTTTTTTGAGTTCCTTGCAACATGTCAACTCACGACTATTTGAGGGCACCTGGTGCAATGCACAGGTGTGTCATTACAGGTGTGCCACACTGTAGACTTCCCGTCAGTGCTTTGAGTAAGAACTGAAGTCCCATGTCTTTTACTCCTTTCAGATCCCTTTGGGAAGACAGATGAGCGGGAACCACTCACTAACGCAGTTCGAAGTGATTCGGCAGTCATTGGAGGTAAAGGGTTCATTGTTGTTGAATGCATAAAGACATAAATCATCCTGTATTTTGGATACAGTTATCTGAAGCCTTCCTTAATTAAGGCCATCCAATACACAGAGCCCCACATTATCTACAAGCCTGTGAGCTGCTTTTCATGAGTAGTCATGTGTGCTGAATGATCAAAGTCACCCTCTGCCGATACCAGCAGCTCTGTGGATTTATCCTGCCTCTGATTCATGAGGCAGCTGAGCACTGAGTCAACAGCTGGAGCATTTACTTACAGACGGCAGCTCACATTCTGTTCATTTCATATAGTTGTCACTGTTTCTAAAATGCAAACAAAGCAGAATGATACAACTAAATACGGAGAAGAAGCCACGTTGGGGCAGACAACGGGTGAAGCCGCAGTTCTGTCGAGCGTTCCCCACCAAGTGATTTGGGTTAGGTCTAACGAGCAGGGTGAAGCCCACAGGGCTGTAGTTTCAACTCTCACTGCACATATGGTTACAGATGCAGACCTTGTCTGCTCTGCTGTGAGCTCAGCTCTCCTGCTTTTCCATTTTCTCACTGCCTGTTGGCCTCCCCACTTTTCTATTCTGCTTCAGCTTGGCTTCCGCCTGCTGGGGCTTGATTTTTCCATCTGAGTCTTGCAACACAGAATGATTCCCAAGCTTTGCTTAATGTAAGATGCCTGTGAAAAACCAAACTCATTTCTATCAAACATAACCTTAGCAGGTGCCGCCATCCCTGCCTTCTGGAAGCCTAGATGAACTGATCCTCGGCAGACGCAGTTCTCCTTTTAAAAGCCTGCAGCATCCTTCCATTTAACTTATATTTAATGAGCCCTGCTATGGGTCAGGCTCTGTGCTAAGTAGAGGAATATGGGGATGAAGGAGACAGGGAGGAGATGGGTAAACAGACAACAAGACAACCAGTGAAGACCGTTCTGTGGGAGGAGGTACAAATGACCTTGGGAGCACAAAGGTGCACTCCTGATAACGTGACGAAAAGAAAACTATGCCTTTCCTTACGGAAGTTTCTAAAACCTCTGACCTGAATTTCTGCTTCAGAGAAGCTGGTCTACCTTAATTTTTGTTTGGCATCCAGAAATGTGGGAAATAATTTTGTGCCTCTTTCTCTTTCAATAATTCCCCATTTGACAAGTGGAAAGACTTTTGTGACTGCTGACTCTCCTCCAGGCATTTACATGCTCTGTGAGTCTTTTTAAGGGCAGGAAAGTCATCTGATCCTGTAGGAAATTTTCTGGTGGTTACACAGCTGCTGACTCTGACTATCCCACACATTGAAGGTGTAGAAACCAGTTCCTTATTTCATCTCTTAATGAAACCCACGCGAAGGAGCAACTTACAGCAACCCGCTAGGGAAAGTCACTCACCTCCACCCAGTTAATTCATAGACTTGCTAACTTTAGGTGATTTTACTCTTACTTGTTCTAAAATATTTGGAGGAAATGCCACAAAATGATTTAGGAATATATATGTATAAAAATAAATGTTAATAATGGTCCCAGTTCTACAAAAAACTGATGGAAGACATGCCATCAACATATGAAACTTTCTAATATCCGTGCTTCTAAAAATCATAATGCAAGATGTCAAAAAATAACTTTCTAAAACAGACACTTTTTCTCTATGTCTTCTCACCTTAGAAAAATGAAAGAGCAGAATATACAATTTATTACAAGTAAATTCTTTTCTTATCATATGCGTTTTCAAATATTTTCATGCTGAAATACCTACATTCATGTGGAGACACACCTGCCACTTCCTCATTTGCACCATTCCTTGGCTGATACTGCCTTTCACATTCCAAGAGCGTTCCTGGCAAAGGTAGGGGGGAGACCTTAGGGTCAGCAAGGACAGCTTGCAACATAATCCAGTTAAATCACACACAGTCAGAGTAAGGGGGAATCTGATGGGCCTGGGCAGAAGTTTGCCATCTCGGTTGACTCGGAGTTTCTCCAGAACAGAGGTGTCTTGTCACTGAACAAGCCTTCGTGTCACAGAGTGCAGAACAGTATAAAAATATTCTAAAAATATAGTCATCATTTCATTATTAATGAAAATGTTTTAGTAAAACAAGCATAAAACATAAAACAAATTTACATCAGGAGAACATGTGTTGAGATGTGAGATATTTAAATACCATTTTCTAGGACACTAAAGTAACTGAAATAGTTGAGAGGTGACAAAACAATGGGCTAATTACATCTGACACATTCTCTATACCAGATTTGAAAAATTTACGTAAAAACCCTTTGGTAGTCCAATTCCATACATATAAGTTGACATTCAAAGTTCTTTAAACAAAATCTTTTATGGTTTCAACCGTCTTTGTCCCCAGCCAGTCTGAAAGAAGGAAATTTTATAGTAATTGAAGACAGGGCATTTCAGCAGGTCTTTATCTCTGGGCAGGTGACAGACTTGTGTTTGCGGGATTTTTTTTTTTTCTCTCCTACTTGCTTCCTTCATCTGGCCAGAATCTACTCTCCTGAGGAGATGATTCATGACAATATCCTTCTCTCTTTCCTTCCCCTTATCTCCAGGGGTGATAGCAGTGGTGATATTCATTATCTTCTGTATCATCGGCATCATGACCCGGTTCCTCTACCAGCACAAGCAGTCACATCGTACAAGCCAGATGAAGGAGAAGGAATATCCAGAAAATTTGGACAGTTCCTTCAGAAATGATATTGACTTGCAAAACACAGTGAGCGAGTGTAAACGGGAATATTTCATCTGAAGAACTGCAGGGTTCCTACTATTCTTTTCTCTTGTTGCTCAATTATCTCCTCCCCCTCTTCTCTCCTGTCTTTTGATTTGTTCATTCTCTTTATTTTCTGCTTGCCATTTCTTTTCCGGAACATATTGCATCCACCACAGCATCAATTCTCTTGATCCAGCCCAGAAGACCAGGCAGCCGTGGCCACTGCCTTCGTCTCTGATGAACCTATCGGGTAAAAACGACCACTCAAGAAAGAGACTGACTTCACTATTCAAGACAAGGAAGAGACACATGTGTGCACTCCTGCATGTTCAGTTCTGTACTTACAGTTTCTAAAATGCACTGTTCAGTTTTGCAGCCATTTGGTGTTCAGGCTTGCTTTGAGCCTAAGCTCTGTGGCTTAGGCACATGACGGTCATTCCTGACATCCTTCCATCTCAAGTCCATTCTTCCCAGGGAACCCAGGGCAAGGAAAGAAGAACCTAGAGGCCTGGTTTGCCTTGGTGGCATTGTAAAAGGACTAAGAGAGGTGTGTTTTGTGAACGTTTACTTGCTTTACCATAGGCAATCCCTTGCCTTTACTCATCACGCTTTTTCACTATGACTCTTAGCCTCTGAGTATTTTCAAATATATGATTGCTGATAGTAGTGAACAAAATCACGTTGTTCCTTCCTCACTACTCTCTCCTGGGGCCAACACTTTGGGACAACACACCATAGCATAAAGCTAGGGGATGCATGGGAATAGTAGCTTGAAACTAGGACGTAACAAGAAAGCTTCTAGGAAGTAGATGTTCTGTATCTTCAAAAATGCCTCCTCCAATTTTGTAAGAATGCTAGCTAGGTATTCCTCAGATTATTATACTGAGATAAAATATATATACATACATATATGTTGCTACAGCATAAAGAAATTGAAATAAAAGTTTAAAATAGTACCTGGTTCAATGAAAGAGCCTAAATCATCTTAACTCAGCTTTAAAACAAAAATGAAATCAGGAAAAAAAAATTGAAAAA